>NW_008826616.1:0-6057 GCF_000691245.1 Trypanosoma grayi
CGTTGCTGGCGCTGGGCTTCCCCTGGCAATGCGGGTGCTGGGCCCTTGTGCCGCGGCGGGGTGGCCGGCGTCACCAAAGGCAGTGTCCGATAATGGCCCCATTCTGCTTTTTGTGCGCGTAGAGGAAAATGGGGAAGAAAGCCATCTTGTATCTTTCTCTTTGAGTTAACTCAAGACACCCTAACGCAAACTGAACAATTATAAGAAACCATATCAAATATCAAATATGAAAAGTTCTACTGGCTAAAATGGGGCGCCGAAGGCATATTTTAACCACCCCTTTGCGCTCCTATCTCAGCACCCATTTTATTTATCCAAAGAATTCTTGGAGTCCAATCAGCCCAGTTATTGCGTGAAGAAGCGTGTTGCCATGCAGCTCGAATTCTATGTGCTTGCAAAAGCCTTTCGATGATCGCTGCTTTCACTTTTAAAGCATCTAAGTAAGTGTTCTTTGTTGCGCCATTTATGCATTAGCGCCGCGCCGCCATCGCAAATTAAATGGGAACTGGGTAACTGTGTGTGCAATGTTCGGATAGTCCAATAAGCGGCACGAGCCTCCGGTTATAAAATTGTGTGTTGTGGTATTTTCCAAGTGTCTACAGCTGCTGAAAATTCACTTTTACCCTTGAGCAAGGGCAAACCAAACCCGTCCACAGACGCACCTGCGACTGGGACAGCTGCAGTGGGAACCGCCCGTGGGGAATAAGCGGGCCAGGTCTTCAACACGGGCCGGCCAAACCATGTTACACTCTAAGCGCGTAGGGGGCAAACTCAGCTGGGTATTGGGGGCCGACCGGCCCTCCACTCCGCTATGGTGAATGTTTCCGTATAAATTTTAAAAGGTAATGAATACTTCAAAATGAATCCCCCTCAAACCCCCACTGCGTATATCATGTGGGGGGCTGTGGCTTCTACGCTATCAATAGGCCACGTTTGGGGGTCGACGGTTCCGGTAAGCGTTGCAGCGTCTTTTGGTGCAAGGAGACTGTCGTGGTATTGTGGCTGAATAAAACCTCTATAGCATCGTTCTCTTGATGGAAAACCTTTTTGGCCCCATCTATTTACATTATTGGCAGTTGTGTTGTTGTATATGTTCGACCGTGTGGGCTCGCTTTGCCTACTTCTTCTAAGTTGAATTCTATATAGCTAAATATAAATCTGTGGTCATGAAGCCGCTAACTGCGGTCTTATGGCCATGGGGTCTACTATCATCTTCTTTGTGATTGCACATGCGGATTCCGGGCTTCATTTTTGGCCAATATGGAGCCAGACAACCCGAACCAGTTCCCCGGTCCCCATTTTGCACCGGAAACGTGCTTGCATATCTTCCCATAGGGCAACCTGAAAGAAAGTAGCCTTGGTTTCAGATAAGGCCACTGCCCCATCGTAAAAGTTGCTCGGTCAGTGCGGTATCAAACCAAACGTGGCGCTTGGCTTCTGGCATTTGGGGTTTTTGATCCCTTTGGGCAGCGCGATGTCTCGCCCCCTATCGATTTATCCTTTACCATGGCAAAGGGCACCAACCTTCCGTTTATGCCGTTTGCCAAAATACGTCCGAAAAAGTCCCTGTTTTTTTTTCCATCAACAGATTATCGTTTTTTACAGTCCGCAATGTTGATTCCTTTCTTTTTATTTCTGAGACGGCAGTTCGCCACAGGCTGTTTCACAGCTTCTTGAAACAATCTCAGCTTTCTGTTTTAATGTACTGCCAAATGCACATAACTAGCAAAGCGCCTCAACCCACGTGTTGTAACGGCACGCATTCCCCTTCTTCATAAAATGCCACACAAGTAAGATGCGCTCCCCACGTAATTCTTTGCCGTTGAAAAGGGACTCAGGCAGAGCTTCTAATCTACAGCTGTTTTGGCGGTAGCGCGATCCATTTCTGCAGATTATCTTTACTATCAGCCTATCCGGCGTTATTTTGTTGCCCGAAACCGCTCAATAACCAAAGTGGTGGGTTGTTCTTCACTGGAATTGCAGAGGAAACCACTGTTTTCCCAACTGTGCCAAAATAGGGAGAACGAGAATATTTTGGACGACGGCTCCTTTAGCATAGGCAAGGGCCTTTCGATTGATGGAGGGCGCGGCTGCGCCGTCGACTCAAAGGGTTCTTTCCGTTACTCTTGCCATGGCGATGGTTTTTTTGTCCTTGCATGTGCTCTTTATAGCTACAGAAATTATGTTTTTCACCTTCCTCTACGATGGCAGACTGCCTTGCTTATCCGCAGAAGTCGATCTTGGAGAATTTTTCGAAGGTCACCTAGCCCAATACTATGGCAGCCCTACCGCACAAGTTATATGGGGTCGTCCACGTCTGTTACCTGCAACCAGGCTAAGAATTTTTCTGCGGAGGTTTCCCTTTCACCAGCATAGTAAGAAACCCATGTGAATACTAAACGATGCTTCTTTTAGTCAGTTAAAGAGATACTATCAAAAGGGGAATTGTTTTATCGAATACTCTAATGTTGTTTCTTGCCATAAACTGGTAACACAGATGCAGTATAGGCCCTTTTTCTTCTCAATCGGACTGAGCTTACATTTACTTGGGTGCTCCGTTGACCTCCGATACCAACGCTGCATCACAGGGTCAGTTGAAGAAATGGGAATAAACGTGGCTTGGCTGACAGATTTTGGTCATGGTAAAAGAAAGCTTTTTTCTTTAAAATATTTACCATGGCTGCATATTAAACATGGCGTTATACTTGAAGGCCGTGCGATGCGCATTTTCACAGCTTTATAAGCTGATTTGGCCATACAGCCGTGCTTCGCCGCATGTTCGCCAGCAGCCTCTCTGACGCCATGGGCTATCCCTATCTGGCTTTTAATTGGAGCATGGATGAACCTTACTGCAAATACAATACCCTCCAAACATATAAAACATGGGCATTTATCGTCCAAAGCCTTAGTGATGTCAGACCCGATACCACGGCAGCAAGGCCCCGTTCCCCGTATTGTCAGGGGAAGCCCAGCGCCAGCAACGCTCGCCCCTCGAAGGGCTTTGCGGCGCCAAGCTTTTGGCACCGCACGGCACCAGGGCCAGCCGCGCCCCGCTGGGACACAGTATTGTATTTCCCGGTCTTGGGGCGCATGTTGCCGCACCGTCCGCAGCATAACCCGCACCAAGTTACTGCTTAGTGGAAATGTGAAAGGGAATCCCGGCCCTACGTTGAGGGGCATGCAATGGAACTCGGCTAGGCTAACACAAGCCAAACGCCTAGCCTTGGGCAAACGGCTCTACGATGATAACATCGCGTTTTGCCTATTGAGTGGAGCCAAAATACCCCTCACCCCCCCCCCCCCCCGAAGCAGCCAGTTTCGGACCCCCTGGGCACTAGCGTTGTGAGGTAGCTCGTGCCTGTCGCGGTGAAAGTGTACCAATTATAATCAGGGATGAGAAACAGGTAGAGACAGGACCGGCGCTTGCCGCAGGCGTTGTGCTCGCGCAGGTGGCCGCCCGCCTGGGTGCAGTCATGGGGCTGATGATTTCATTAGCATACCTTCCTCCTGCAGCCGCCAAAATCACTCCAGAGGACCTCGATAGACACAACAACACGGACGGGCCACAGCTCATGGGTGCTGGCGTCAATGCGCGCGCATTTGCATGGGACCACGAGGCCCCACCCGATAACAGAGGCGATGCCGTTGTGCAATGGTGTATTGGCAATGAATTTCTTGTTGCCAACACTGAAAACCGCACACGGCATACCGATAAGAATAGAGGCCCCGCGCCAGATGTAACGCTGGCAAAGGAATGCGCAGTGACAGATTGGGCAGCGCGGCCCGCCCCTGACAGCGACCGCCACAGCACCACTTATGCTGCCCAGGTGGGGGAGGAAGGCACTCCACTAGAAGTGCCGCGGATCTACAAAACCTCGCTTGCATGAAAGAAAGCAAACTGGTCGAAGTTCCGCAAACTGACCAATTCACACTGCAGGCTTAAAAGAGGCATGAACCACATAGACACCATAGAGAAGCACATCACATCTGGGATGCGGCCTGCCACAAAGGCAGAAGTGCCGGAGGGCAATCGACGCCAGTCCCCGTTCTGGACCCCTGAGCTGGCAGACTTGGATAAAGCAATTGCCGGAGAGCCCCACGCTCAATCCACTCGGCGGCTGAAGATTCCACGCAGAGAACTTCTTCGCGCAGCTACCACTGGCCGGTGGCGCGCGCTTTGATAAAACCTTGAAGCACCTAACGGCGCCAGCTGGCAAACTATAAGGCGTGTGTGCGCCCCCCGCCCCCTCAGCAGACCAGCCGTCAAGGCAGATGGGGTTGTGCTGTCACACAACCAAAAGGCCAACCGCCTGGCCCGCATGTACGCTGCAATGGCACGAAGACACCCGTGATCTTACTCCCCAGCCCAATCAAAACAAGGGATGAGGACTTTCAACCAATAACAATGGCTGAAATCGATCGCGCACTGCTTCTCCTGCCGCTAGGATCAGCACCGGGGCCCGACATGATACATGGTGAGGCACTACGGCACCTTGGGGAAATGCGCGAAACACGCTGTCCTAACGCTCTTCAACAAGAGCCTGCGCACTGGCATCGTCCCACAGAGCTGGAGACACGGGGTTATAATCCCACTCCTAAAGCCGGGCAAGAAAGCAACGGAACTGGCGTCATACAGGCCAGTCACGCTCACCAGTTGCCTCTGCAAACTTATGGAACGCATCGTAGCAGCACGCATTCGTGATGCTATAGAGTCAAAGCCCACACCGCAGCAATCCGGATTTCGACCATCCCACTCCACACTGAACCAACTATTGCACCTTCGAGCGGTAATGCATCGACCGACTCCTAAGGACAGAACGGCCGCAGTGTTCGTCAATTATGCCAAAACATTCGATACAGTCGATAATGATAAAATCATACTTGCAATGCGACGACGTGGCGTACCGCCACACATAGTGCGATGGTCGGCATCCTTCCTGCGAAACAGGGCAGCAGTGGTTCGTGTAAACAAGGTGCGCTCCTCGGCGGTGTCCTTCACGAGAGGTGTACCACAAGGCACGGTTCTTGGGCCACTCATGTTGATTATTGTTATGAATTTTCCCAGCCTCCGCCTAGCTGAAGCCCCGCTGTTACGGCACGGCTTCTTCGCGGATGACCTCACCCTGATTGCGCGACACAGCGACCGAGAGATCCTGACCTCCACCCCACAACGGGGACTAAACGTGGTGGCATCCTGCGCAATGCATTACTTCATGAAAGCCAACGCGACCGAGACGAAGTATACTTTCTTTGGGACCAAAAGTACGAACCCCGTTGGTCCCTTTAACAACGGCACGCCTGTCACCATGGAGCGGCTCCCGGCCCCTGCTGGGCATCACATTCTAGAACTACCGCGGAATAAGCTGCCATGTAGCCCATCCGCAGCAGCAAATCAACCAGCGGCTCATGCAGCTAGCGGCCGTCTCGTCCTGCAGCTGGGGGTCAAAGGGAGACACACTGCGTGCCTTCTACTTGGCCCTCGCGCAGGCCAAAGCAATGTATGGTATAGAAGTACGGTACTGGGACGCATCACTCACCTCGCGAGCTACTCTTAATGCCGGGCAATGCAAAGCTTCTAAAGTAATAGCCGGCATTCCCAAAGGCAGCCGCAAAGAAGATGCTTTACTTGAGGCCACCTTGCAGCCACTAAGCGCGACGGTACTCACCCGCAGCCTAAAATATATGCTCTTGTGCGAAACGTGAGGGGGGGCTGTGCGTGACAGCGTCAGAGTGGTATACTCGACCGGCCGCCTCGCAAGACAATTGTATACCACCATCAGGGCACAATACCCAGAACCCTATATTGAAGTTAGGAGGCCGCCCCTGGCGCCTCTCATGCTGCGGTGGGCATATCGAGCCCTCTTTCATACATCGCTTGAATGTGTCACCGCGGAAGACCCGGACGGGGTCAAGCTTCAAACCTGCACCGGACGTTTGGCCCGAAACTTTAGCCGGAAAGGACCTACGCCACCTGAAAGGCTACACTATGAACTGTGGGCGGATTGCTCTGTCGAACTGGGAGTCAAATCTGGCGCAGAGGCTATGAGTTACCGCAAT
>NW_008826617.1:0-6056 GCF_000691245.1 Trypanosoma grayi
ACTCCCGTCCCGCCGGGAAAGGACTTCGCAACGCGCAGAACTCGAGGCGACGCGAGCACTGTGGGCCCATCTCCTCCCACACCAGTTGTACCTTGCTGTTCTTGTTGATGGGCAAGGGAGCGGAGGGACGCCAACTCCACGGCCAGTACCTCCCCCGCACGCAGAAGAACAACGCCAAGGAATGCACTCGACTCATGCACGATGACGCCAAATGCCACGCTGGCAACTTCGGCAGCTCCCCACGCGCCGTCCGCACGCTGCCGCCAGCTCAGCTGTTCCACTACCACTGCGAGACCAAACAACGGAAATGCGCGCAGCAGCGCGAGCTGCGCTTTATCCTCATCCTTCTCGTTAAACCCACCGCCACCACCACCACCACCGCCGCCGCTGGAGGAGTGCGCCACCCACAGCTCATGCCACTGCCTCACGTACGCATCGCGCTGCTGCACAACGGCAGCCACAGCCGCCCAGAAGGCAGCGGTGAGGGGCGCCTCTCCACCTGCGGCGCGACAGCGGCGGCTCTTGACGCGGCGTGACTGTCCTTCAACCGTCGCTGTCTNGAAGAACCGGAAGAGCGTCGTCGCCTTCGTTGTGCCTCGACTCAGTGAGCAAAGCTTACGCGCGGTGAGGCGGCGGACACGTGGCGGCGGGACCGCAGTTGCCACGGCCACCGACGCCCTCACCTTCGCCGCCCCCGCCGCCCTTCTGCGCTTGCCTCCTACCTCCAGAAGACGCCGCTCCCTCGTCTTCTTCGTGCGTTCGGCCACCACACCCCCCACAGCCTTCCTTGAGGCCGCGCCGCGCTTCACACGCTCTGGCCGCAGTGACACGCAGAACGGGTTGGACCCGCGCTCCACGGCCGCCGAGATTCCATCCGGTGCACAGTTACGCCGCTTCGTCAGCGCCTGGGGGCTTTTCCCTCCAGTGTCGGCCTCGTCACTGCCGCACGCGCCCGTCCTCTCGAGGATGGCGTCCACGACGGCGCCAACACACGCCCCACACCGCCCCTCGCAGTGCCGCCACACCAACGCGCCACGCATCCACGCCCCTCTTGAAGCGAATGCACCACCGGCCACCCCGCACAAACCACGCCTGCGCACTGATGCAAGAGAAGACACAACAAAAGCACAAAAAGGAAGCGTGTTTCAGTAAGGCATAGAGAAAAATTCAGAGAAGCAACAACGGGCAGAGAAATAGTGCCACCACTCCACCGTTCCTGACACCGCTTCCCCCATCCCCACACTGCAATGCGGGTTTGCGGCTACGTCTACGCGTATGTGTGTGGCGGAGACCAAAAAGCATCTCGCCTCCCATCCTCTGGCAGATAACGCCTTGTGCTACCACCAGAAGAGATTTGCCGCGAGCCGTGTCTCGCGTAGTATGTGCACGTCGACCGCAGAGTGGCTAAATGTGCTGTAGCGGTTCAGCACCATGACCTGCGCCAGGGAGATAAGCGTCGTGTCCATCCACGCGGCTTCGGCGGTGGTATAGTACGTGGCGTGTCGCAGCCAGTACGGCGGCGGGTGCTCGCCGTCTTGCTGTTCCGACGACGCCGGAACAAAACTGAGCAGCGTCAAGTTACTCGTGTCGGGGCGGCTCCGCAGCGCCTTCGCCAACTTCTGCCGGAACGACGCCGCGTTTGTAACGAGCAGCACCGTCGTGATGTGTGCGTGCGTCGCCGCCACTCGTGCAACCGCCGCCACGACGTGCTGCAGGCTGGGGAAGCACGCCTCCTCGAAGCTGTTCCCGATGACTGTGACGTTCGGGTGCTGCCGGCGCTTCAAGTACACAAATGGCGGCACGCGGTACTTGTGGCGCCCCCTACCGCGCGCGTTTTCGCTACAAAACTTCTGGTAGTCCCCGCGACGCACGTGGAGTGCCATCATGGTGTGCAGGTGCTCCTGCGACGGCGCCCGCGCCACACCCTGCCGCCGCAGGAAGTCCACCGCGGCGCGGTAGAACCACGGGTGCAGCTGCAGCGACCGGCGCAGATCCCAGTACACAGGCGTGCCCCATATGTGGTCCACCGACGCGGGGCACGCAGCGAGCGCCGGCTGCTCGCTCCAGCTGTATGTATCAGAGAGGCAGACGCGAGTTATGTGCTCCTCAGAAGCGCGCTCCTGCATCACGCGTGCGTTGCTGTCCTCACCGTTCGACAGCAGGTTGACGCCGGCGTGCCCGACAGCATCGCCACTCCCCAAGCGCAAACGCACATCCGCGAAGTCCAGCAACTCGCTCCAGCGGAACCACGAATACGCATAGTCCTCTCCCCCGACCGCGTAGCGCTGTCTCCCCTCTTTCCCACCGGTTGGAGAGCATGAAATATCCTTCCACTTGAAAAGGGCCACGGGCGACGCACCCCCAGCAGGGAAACTGTGCTTCGACTCGTTCACGGCAAAGCAATGCAGTTTCCCCATGATCATCATGAGCTGGTTATTCATGCCCGATGTTGGGCAGGGCGCGGATGTGTTCATGACCCTCCCCCAGAACACAAAGTTTCCCATTGGCTGAAAACTGCGGCGCGGCTCATCGCACTCCTTCAGTCTGTGGGAGGTCCCATGTGGCAGAGAATTCAGGTCGGACGCCAAGACCAGACCGCGTGCGTCATCGCCAGCAGTACTGTACGACGGCAGCACAGTTAAGAGCACAAACAACACAACAGCCACCGAACAGAGAACAGCGACGCAAAGGAACCTCCGCCTCAACCATGCAATCTTATTGACCTTTCTAACGTACAGCATCGGCATTCCCAACGGCCCCACAAGCAGGAGAGGCACCTTGCTTCCACAGAAACAACCCAGAAGGAATGAAAAAACCAAAACATAAATACACGCAGCAGACCCCAGGCCCCACCGCATGCAAACAGCAAGCAAAGAACAGACAAAACCCCAAAACCTGAAATCTCCAAAGGCCCAACTAAAAACAAACACGGCTCCATGCCTTCATATTACCAAACAAACACAGCACATAAGGAAAAAAAAAGCCCAATGAAAAACCCACACTCCAGACGCCCACCGTACCCAGCACCTGCAGCCGTCACAGACGGCCAGGCACAAATACCACAAACCAAGCAAGTCTCCGACGCATCGCAGTTCGTAAACGCAAAAAGAATGCTTACTTATAAAACCATAAAAAGAATGCGCACATTTGTGTGGCATCACACAAACAACCAACACTACGCGGGCAACGTTGATGTATCCATCACGTCGTGCGACACCATGCGAATGTACTCAGGATCCATACCGTGGGAGGCCTGGCCCCGGCCCAGACGGGCAAAGCACACGTTCTGAGACACAGACGATATCGAATTTCCACTGAAGTACACCCCAGACATCATCAGAAAGTAGTCCACCGTGAGGGCGCACAGTCCGTAGTCGCAATCCTCGAACTTGTCGTAGTGCTGGGCGTCGTACACCCGTGCACCCCGTGACGTCAGCAACGGCAGCATGTGGGGGTCCTGGCCGTCGTGCGCAACGAACAGCGGAAACGAAAACAGCCGCAGTCCCAGCGACGCATGAAGCGCAGCAAGGTACGGGATGCTGGCGTTGCACTGCAGGTAGAGCAGCTGCAGCCGCTCCACATCCATGGACTTTTTGAACGCAGCTCCCAAGGGGACGAGTTTTCTGGCTATTTCCCGTGGGCATGACCCCTCGCGGTGCCGGAGGTGGACAGCGAAGAAGTGGTTGCGTGGTGTGAAGAAGCGGTCGAGGAACTCCGTGACCTTCCGCTCAACGAATGCTGAGGGCCGCAGAAGACCGTAAATCGCTGCATGGTCCGCGAGGCCGCGACAGAGAAAAAAGGCAGTTGCCGCGCCGACCACAACGAGAGTTTCGTTCGCTGCCATCAGTTGTGGCACGGCACGGTCTCGGACAATGTTGATTTCATTTGGCCCCGCGTAAAGATAGGTGTCAACGTCCCGCACCAAAGTCATACCTTTCGCGACTTTCCGCACAGTTTTCGGCACGAGACACTGCCGCAAGCCGTAGCAGCCAACACTCGCGCCACGCAGCGCCCCCGTTCTGGCCAGCCGACTCCGCATCGTCGTATACGAAACCACACAATAGCGCCGCGCAATCTCTGAGAAATCATAAAGAGTTCGCAGCGGTGTATAATTTTTCTTTGCGTAGAACCACCCAAACACAGCGGTGCGATTCAGCCGCTCAGCCCACATAATCGTGTTCATCATCTGCTGCAGCTGGTTGTGGTGGCGACCAAACAACCCAAGATGCACAAATATGTACCGGTCCGGGCACACCAACCCCGCCCCACTACTGGTGCTAAATGAAACGTTCCTCGCGTGCAGCTCGGCGACGCGTCGCCCCTCTTCAGCCGTGAGCCGCAGTGTGTCGCGGGCGATATGCTACCGAACACCACAAATCGGCGGTTACGAAAAGCACCGTTCCAATCAGCAACGTCACGCAAATATCATTTAAGCTTTCTCAACCAACGACGCGCTGCTCGGATGCCGGGGCGAATGCCACGTGGCATCTCTTCTCATGCATCAGCCGCACAACCAGCGGCGCAAAACACACTCAGCACGGCTTGCCGCAAGTGACGCCGCCACCAATCGCGGCAATAAGTCAAGAACAATAACCACGCAAAAGACCAACGGAGTGAGAACTTCGGGCGCAGTAAACACTTCCGCTCATATTGTAGTGATGCGCCCACGCACACAAGCATGGGAGTGCGATCCAAGACGCCGATAGACCCGTTGGACAGACCACCATGCAACCAAGAGACCCACGCACGGCGTCGGTGCCTTACATCACCTCACGGCGAACCCAACAGGGCACCAGACAACTCCCCCCCGAGACAACCACACAACAAGAAAACCAACACCATGACGAACTGACAACTTATACACCGCTCTACATCAGAACGAAAAGTGCCAAAGAAAGCAAAGAAAGAGGAGCCTTAATAAAAACAATAGCAGCAACAAGACCACTAACACACCACAACACAAGCGAAAAGATCCCGCACACAAAACACGACAATAATACACAAGAGTTCAAAATGCAAAAAAAAAAAACCTCACCACTCGAAAAAAGGTAAAAAAAATTAAAAAAAAAAAACAACAAAGAGTTTTTGCCACCAAGAAGAGGCAGTGGTGGTGGAGAGAGAGAGAGAGAGGAGTGGGAGGGTCCGCACGGGAGAGCACGCACAGCGGGCAGTGCGGTAGGCAGCAGGTGTCTGCGACAACGCTGTTACTGCTTGGATTCATGGGAGTAGTGAGGGGTTTTTATGGACAGTCTTGCCCGTGTTAGGTATTATTGTGGAGTTATGGAAAGGGTAGTGTGTCTTCCAGCAGATGGGAGGCCCGACAGCGGCATGTGAGTTCCGTTAAGCCCCACGAGGAGGCCGCGGTGCGACTGCGGGTACTATGTCTGTGGTGGTGTGCCATTCTATAGATATGTGCGTGTGTTTCTGTGGTGTGTGACTGTGTGTTGAGCCTGGCGGTGACGATGAGGAGGAGGAGGAGGGGGAGGAAGCGCAAGGCGGTGAGAAGCCAGCAGGTAGTGTGGCACATGTTTTAGATGAACATAGAAGAACAGTTGTGGTGTGTGGCAGGAAGGGGTGAGGTGGAAAGTGTTACTCGGTGTTGTGCGAGCAGCCAGTCGTTTCTTTACGCCGTTATAAAGTAGCGTTGCATTAGCATCTGTTACTCGTACGCTTGCCGCACCCGCTTTCTTTTCTTTCGGGCGGGTTGCAGCACCTCTTCCTCCTCCTCCCTCTTGTCCTCTTCACCAACGTGGGGGTTGCTGCCGCCGTCGTCGTCGTCGCTTTCCGAGTAGAGCTCGCCTTTGGCCGCCTTGATGAGGCGCGACAGTGATCCCGTGCTGCTGGCGCTGTCGTCGTCGTCGTTGTCGTAGTCGCAGCTGCTGCTGTTGTTGTTGTGCTCCTCGCCACGGTCCGGCCGCTTTCCGCCCGTCGCGGCAGTGACGCCGCTGTCCTCCAGCGCGGTCCGCTTGGTGATCTTCCCCTCGCGCTGCAGCCGGCGGAGGCGACGCAGCCGTTTCGCGCGCTCCGCGTCGCCGGTGGTTCCCTGCAGCACACGC
>NW_008826618.1:0-6049 GCF_000691245.1 Trypanosoma grayi
GAGACTGTCGAACCAATTCCGAGTTCACCCCAGGTGTTGCTGCCGAACGAAAACAGCGACCCACAAGAGAGCTGCAACACCGCGTGGTTGAAACCGCACGTAATGCGGCGTATAACGCTACTGCTACTGCCGCCGCTGCGACCCCACCAACTTGCGGTCGGATCCCACTCGGCAAATCCCTTTTCCCTGTCTACCTGATTCTTGTGCCCGACACCAAGTTGCCCCATGTGGTTGTTGCCGAAGCCAATGACACGGCGACCGCCAGGCTGATACACAATTGTGTAGTTGGAGCCGCAGGCCACAGCGCGCTCACCACACGCAAACGCCCCACCAAGGTCAACGTACAGCGGCGCTAAGTCCGAGTTGGTGGCGCGTCTCGCCGTCGTCGTGTGAAGTGGGTTTCCATCACCAACCTTCTGCTGCTGTTGTTGCTGTTGTCTTGGTGCGGCTGTTTGGCCATACTTGTTTTCACCAAACGTGATGAGGTTTCCCTCGCGTGTCATGAGCACTACGTGCTTGTGCCCCGCTGCCCCGCAACATATATCGTAGAACGGCTCCGGCGCTTCAAATGGTGTGGGGGTGCGTGGCGCCTGCTGGCGTTCCAGCTCCTCACGCTCAAAGCGGAGGTACTTGGTGTGGTCAAGCTCAGCCGGCGGCGGGAGGGACTTGAGAAAGACTTCGGCCGGCGGTGATGGTGCCAAGCCGCAGACAGAGCCCAGCCCCACGATGCGCGTGTGGAGCCGGCGAAGCATCACCTAAAACTAGAGGCACAATTAGACAGTACCGTTCGGCAAGGGAGGCCAACAAAGCTGATGAAACAGTGGTAACGTAAGTATTAATATTATTCGTAGTATTAGTATTAGTAGTAGTGGTAAGTGTCATCCTGCTCAGGAAGGACAAGAAACAAGGGAAAGGGGTCCTGTTGACGGACAAACTTGCTCACATAGAAGAAAGGTATTGCTAGGGAATTATTTTCTGCTCATTTTTTCAATGGGTGTTTCTTATCTCGTGCGTTTGCACAAGGCCCTCACTTCGTCCTGCACCGTCTGAGGAAGCGTGTCATTGTTTTGTATTGATATATTGCCATGATGAGTAAAATCAAGATGTTTCCGATTAATCCAGCTGTGACGATAATATATACAGATTCATACTTTACGTGGTCTGACTCGCCCACCTGCCGCATCCGCTCCGCCACGACGGCCAGCTCGAACAACACCTTACCATGGTTGTGGAGCTTCTTCTCTATCTCCGCCTCCGCCTTGGTGAGGCTGTCGGGGTCGATCTCCACCACGTCGCGCTTGAGGAACTGGAATAGAACCCACTTGGGCGCCACCCTCGAGAAGGAGTTGTCAAAGCACACCGTGACCTCGGCCGGCAGCCCGTGCTTCGTCTCGGCCGCTGTGGGGGCCGTGTACGACTGGCTCCCCTCACTGGCACGCCGCCACTCGTTCACGAGGGCGGTGGTGGTGTTATCGCGCATGTTCATGAGAAGCGTGTTGTAGTGCATTCGCGTCGTCTCCTCCATCTTCCCCAGCGGCGCCACCGTCGTGGCGTACATGGTGACGTCTATGTCGAAGGAGCCGCCATCGGTGACACGGAACGTAAACGCAAGAGATCCGCCCGCCGCGATGGACTCCACCAGGCACTCGCGCTGGCCTGCATCAACTCGAGTTCCAAACGCCGATGCGGGTGTAGCGACGAGGAGAAGCGTGAATAGACAGAGGTGAACAAGAAGCGTGGAGCCCTTTGGGGCGCAGTGCTGTTGCAGTCGGAAGGGCAGCTGCATCATCCAGAACGTGAAGGAAGGAATGAAGGGAGGGATGGACGACGACAGCAGCAATAAGACTCACTATGGGCTACACACACACACACACACACAGAGAGACACGAGGTAGACGGAAAGCACAAGGAAAGAAAGAGCGATCATATTCATGAGAAGAACAAAAAAAAAATGAAATGCACGTCACAAGTCCTACATATATCCCAATCACACTGCTGCAGAGGGTTTTCAGGCAACCGTGCCCATACACATAGATACACACAGACTAATGAATCAAGCTTGTTTGCCCTGATTCATCTTCCGTTGTACCCGCCGGATGCCATGAAACAGAAATGAATCGAGGAGGCCAGCTACAGTGAAGACACCGCCACCGACCGCGCACAACTGCAACAAGAGATGCACAATGGAGGAATATGGATGCGTCTCAAGAACAGAGACCTTGATGGGGGACAGATCGTAGGTGATGAACACTCCTGGCACAAGTGACGGCGCCGTATCCGCTTTCAGGGCCCCCTCCTCACTGCTCTGACTGGCGGTGAAGTGATGCGTGACAGAGTACTGGTTGGATTCCACAACGGCGCCAAGGCCAAGGAAGGAGGCAACCTGGTAGTGTGTGGGGACGATCTTCACAAAGTAACTGAAGCGTCCATTCACCTCCTCGCTTGGGTCAACGGCGCCACGAATGTTCGCCAGGCCATCCAGCGGGTTGCTCTGCCCAGGAAACCGCTCACCGAACTCGAGTGTATGCACAATATGACTGAGGTTCAGGCGCCGCACCGTCTCCCCCTTATAGTCATGCAGGTGGCGCCCCATAAGGCTGAACATGCGGCCAGGCACGAAGTGAATGTTTCCCGTCACCCGCGCCACGGTGTACGTGGTGTACACGTTACACCCTTCCTTGCCGCTGATCACCGCCGCCTGCCGCAAGCGCTCCTCGGCGCACTGCTCCACGCTGATGTCGTCGACGTTCAAGACCCACCCGCGAATCGCGTACGCGCGCCGAACATCATCACAGGTGGGGCAGCAGTCGCCGGGATCGCGCTCCGCGCCGTAGCAGCTGGGGCAGTTCTCCTTCTCGGCGCCGTCGGGGTCGATAGCTTTGGTCATCTTCTTCTTCTCGTCCACTATCGGCCGCGCCTCGCTGATTGCCGACAGCGTCGCACTTTCGACGCGTGTCTTGACGGTGTTGCGCTCGGCCCCCTCCGCAAATGTGCCGAACGTGTCGACGGCGTCGGCGGTGATGAGATCGCACGGGACCCGCGGGAACGTGACGTTGACGATGATGTCCATCGTCCCGCCGAGGTGCGGGTCGACGTACATCTCGTGGTGCTCGACAGTGGAGCAGAAGTAGCGCACCTCGCCCACCACGAGGAAGGTGATTATGATGAGGGACAGCACGGAGAAGAGGCCGCCCAGCACCGTGCGCTGGCGTGCGTCCTGCTCGAACTTCATGTCAAACTTTGGGAAGACATCGAGTTGGCTGAGGCTCCGCATCCTTCCCTTTCGCCACAACGATACACCCGCACACACACACAGACTACACCTGGTGCGCGCAGGCGACAGCAACAACGTACAAAAATATACCAGAAAGGCAAATATACAGCCACGTAGTCAATCGTAGTACAAGGAGGCAGCTGCCCTAAAGACATGCAGCAGCTTTAAGAACGTGTGTAGACTGCTTGTGTGGGGCGTGCATATGGGAGGGTGGCTGAACCATCTCTACTTCTCTATTTGTTCACAAAAGGAGCTGGCCCTCCCCAATGAGAGGATGGCAAAACATATGCAGGCACACCCACCCACCCACACATATACATATATATATATATATATATATGAACAAAAAACCCCTGAGACATCTAGAACGGAAATAGAAATGAAACACTCTTCTCAAGCATCTAAAGAAAGTGAAACATCCACACATGGACGACAACCAAAAAAAGGGAAAAACACCTTTCTCCTCTAGAAACATCAGACCTCAGGCGGTTGGAACCTCTACGCGCGTGCGTTTGAGAAGACTGAGGGAGTACGCCGCGCTCATTCCGCCGATGCCGCCCAAGTTGTTCTCATCGCCCTCGTCATCGTCCTGCAGGCACACCGAAGCGTCTCCAACCCCTTGCGTGAGTCCCGCGTCAGCGCCCCCCTCCTCGTCCCCCCCCTCCCCGGCGTTGGGGCCAACGTCGAGAATGATACTCTTCTGCGCAAACGTGACACCGCGCGATGTGGAGCGTGACGACGGCGCCGACCGCCCCTCCGCTAACGGCCCGCTGGACGTCATATCCTTCAGATGTGCGTCGAGTTCACGTACACGGCGTGCCGCCTCCACCGCGCGTTTGGACTCCGCGTCGAAGAGACGTTCTGCCCGCACTCGGCATGCCTTACGCCGCCCTTCAATTGCCAGGAATCCCTCACGCACTCGCTGCATTTCCTTCTCCAAGGTTTGCTTCTCCTCCACCACCGCGTCGTACTGTTGTTGCTCGCGGCGCAGCGTCTCCAGGTGTGCCTCCGCTTGCTGGAGTTGGTCCTGCAGGAGCGCACACTGCTGCTCCCTCGCTAGCACCTCCTCCGTCATGTCCACAAGCGGCTCTGTGAAGTAGCGCTCCTCACGGTCAAGCAGCGCCGCCCACCCTTGGCTGAGGTTCAGCTGTTCCTCACTCTGGCGCTGCCGCGTGAGCTGCAACTCTGCCAGTTTTGCCCGCATCGCTTGCTCTTCCAGCAACAGCGACGCCTCTTCGGTCTCCAGCGCCGAGAATGTGTGTGTGCATTGGTTTGCCGTGGTGCTCCAGCGAGCTGTGCTTTGCTGGAGGAGGTCTGCAGGGGTGTCACCCGTCACGGAAGCTCGCGGGGACGGATTGCTCACACCGAACGGATTGGCCACCGGCGGCACCGAAGGAATGGTGTTGGAGGAGCACGATAGTGGCACATGACTCGTCTGATCGGCGTGGGCACTGCCTGTTGGCATTGCAGGACCCCGGTTGTATGCTGCAGCTGGCGGAACGCGCAGCGAAGGCGGTACTTCTCTTGCCGCCACAGCGGTGTAGTACGACACGGGGACGCCTTCTGGACGCCTGTAGTAAAGTGGTGGCGTTGTTGAGCGCATCGTATTAACTATAGGGTTGGTTAATAACTATTAACTGCACTCTGTCGCACTTCTCTAATGCGGTGCTTAGATCGCCCACGATTGACTACCAAAAGAAAGCAAGAGGAGACACCGAGCAACAATGGCGTGGCCGTCATTTACCACACAGCAACCCAAGTCTTTCGTTAGCGTGCCCACGGACGACTGAGTTAGCATATGGGTGGGCATTTGAAGGTGGGGAGGGTAAAACAAAATAGAGCGTATTAGCAGCCGCAGCAAAGTAGATTGGGGAGTGAAAGCGCGTGGAATGCTACCAGAACCTTCTCCAGCATGCCTCGAGATCTGCCATGGACGAAAAGGCCCACTTGAACTCTGCCTCCAAACCCCAACAAGCTATCATAAAGGAGAAAAAGCACCAACAACAGTAACAACTCTATGGCGTTTCCAAGAGGAAACAGAGACGGCAACGTGTGGATCATCACACGTGCCGATTATATATGGATAAGTGAGACCGCGCGGCTTACTTTTTGAAGACAAAGCGGGCAGTCAGGCTCTTCTTGAGGACGTCCATCACCTCGCGGATGTTGTTTGCCTTGGCACCACTGACCTCCTCGAGGAACCACACGGGCTTCGACTGATAACGCTTCATGAACGGGTGCAGCCGGCGAGGGTCGGTGGTGCCAAAGAGAGGCAGCGAGCCGATCGCGAGCGTCTTGACTGTCCAATCAAAGCGCAGCCCAATGTCCCACGGGTCGTCGGTGGTGCGGCGCCGCGCCACCAGCTCATTGTCGTCGAAGCGTTCAATCGTCACATTGCCGTTGGGAAACGTGAGGGCGTCCGCCAGCAGTGTCGACTCGGAAGGGGCGGCGGCCTCCACCGCAGGGGCGGCGCCGCTCGCAGGCACATGCACAAGCGGGACGTCTACGGCGCCTTGCGCCGCTGCTGCTGCCGCCACCGCCTCATTCACAACTGGCGCCATGTGGCGGGCCGCTACCTGCTTGCGGTACCGCTCCAACTTCTTCTTCGCCATGCGCCGCCGCTCCTTCACGGAAAGCCCGGCCTCCTCAACCGCTTTGGCCTCGTTCTTTGCACAGTCCTCTTCATTTCTCCTCGTTGACGCTGCCTCCCCCTTGACCCTTTTACGTGCGGCCTTTTCATCACACCTCTTGCGCATGAGAGCTTCCTCCTCAGCC
>NW_008826619.1:0-3868 GCF_000691245.1 Trypanosoma grayi
CCGCGGCCGCACGTCGGCCAGGACGGCGGTGGCTCCCTCAGCAGCGCTGCGGCGACGCCGAGGCCAAAGCCGTTGCCCCTCTTCGCTGCGGGAGGCGCCGCGGCATCAGCTAGCGCACCGGGGAACGATGATGGCCATAGGACAGCGGAGAAAACCGCAGATGTTGAAGAGGAGCTCGTCGATGCCTGCGCGCTTCAACGTCGTCTGCAGCGCAAGCTGGCCACCTCTACAATTCGCACGGCGTCAACCTCGGCGTTAGATTTGTCTCTCTGCAACGGCCCGGCTGCGCAGAATAATGGAAGCGTCTCATTCACTCTCTCTGATTGTGACGCAGCAGTCATGGCTCCCGGCGATTCTTCGCATTTCATTGCGGCAGGCGGATGCGTGGGTCTGAACTTGGAGGCGGCAAGCGGCACAGCAACGCCGGTAAGCGGCTTGAGGCTGCAGAACGCCGCACACAACCGTACCATCTCTCAAGACTTCGCCAAGTTCTGTGCAATGGGCGCGGAGCGAGTGGGAAACGAATCGGGGCAGTACATCACCGTGCTCATACCGAACTCTACTCCTGTAGCGCGGGCATTGGCAAACATGCAACCACAGGGACTCCAGCAACATCAATACCATCATTCACGTGAGAAGTCCTGTTCTCACTCTGGCTATTCTACCGCAATGCCGCTAACAGGAAACCGAACTTCTGTCCTGTTCACGCCTGGTGAAAAGGATGTATGCTGTGGGGTTACAGGTGCCATCTCTGAGGGCATCCTTGTGAAGTCCCAAACGCATTCACCGCAGTTTTCTTTTGATCTTGACACCCACAACACATCGGAGGCGAGTATTCTCTGTCCCGTTCCAGAGGGTGACGAAAATGTTTGCTTTGTTTTCGAGGGACACTCGGAGCCTATAGACGTGTTCCTGTCGTATCTCTCCCCCGTCCATTACAACGCCCTGGGACTGGCGGAAGATCGCCTCCCATCAAATAGCGATCAGCAACAAGAGCTGCAACAGCAGCCTTGTGGAACTATATTACACACAAGAAGTTCTTCTACTCTCGACCATGATGTGTCTCTGCCGTTCCTTAAAAAAGCAACTTCCGACACTTCGTTGCAGCGGTTCGCAACTGCCGCCAGTGGTCATCTGCGCCGTGCACTAAGTCGAGGGGAGAAGAAAGAAGAAGGAGTGGAACATCAAGAGAAATGTTTAGGGGGTGATGGGTGTGTGTAGTGGTGGAGTACGTAAGTGAAGGTTTCAGTTGCGCCTCTAAGCCCCAGCACACCTACAGAGGACATTTTTATTGATTTGTATATAAATATATATATATATATTTATTTATTTATTTATTTATATATATTTTTTTTATTATTCATTGTCGTTGTAGTCGTCCTCAGAGCACTATGCATATTGAGAGTTGTTATTTCTGCTGTGCGCTTACCGTGCACACACACACACACACACACACACACCTACGCACCTTTCCTGGAGGGGATTCCCTGTACGCAACTGTGTGCGTCTAGTTGTCTGCGGTCTGCTTCTTCTTCTTCTTCTTCGACTTGCACCTGCTGCTTTTGGGCCACTGCGCTTACGCAAACACACATCAACACATGCAACCACCAGTAGTGTAGAAGGGTCCTCGTGTGTGTGTGTGTGTGTGTGTGTGTGAAGGAGGTACAGAAGGAGGGGGATCTCTCGCACACATCATTTGTAGCGAGTAAATAGAGTGGGCTTTGCGTAGCGCGGCTTTGTTTCTCTCTGCGTGTGTGTGGGCGTGAGAAAAAGAGGGAGAGCGAGCGAGCGGGAGAGAGAAAGGGAGATTGCTTCTGAGCCGAGACGCGGGGCGCGGCAATGGGGCAGTCCAAGACAAAACTGCACATCGTCACGTGTGGCCTCGACAACAGCGGAAAGACGACGATCATCAACCAGCTGAAGCCGACGGCGCTGCGGAGCGAGCACATCTCCGCCACCGTGGGGTACAACGTGGAGACGTTCGAGAAGGGTAGGGCGAAGTTCACTGTGTTCGACATGGGCGGCGCGAAGAAGTTTCGTGGCCTGTGGGAGAGCTACTACGAGAACATTAATGGCGTCATCTTCGTCGTAGACAGCAGCGATGAGCTGCGGATGTGTGTCGTGAAGGAGGAGATCGAGCTGATGCTGCAGCACCCCGACATTGCGCGGGAGCTGCCGGGCCGAAAGGGAGCAAAGATACCGTTCCTGATCTACGCAAACAAGATGGACCTGCCGAACGCCAAGTCGGCAGCGGAGCTCGTCGATATGCTCGAGCTCACCACCCTCATGGCGGACAGGCCGTTCAACATATTCGCTTCCAATGCGGTGAAGGGGACGGGCGTCAGTGACGGCTTCGACTGGCTGCAAAGGATGTTGCTGCAGCAGAACAGCAGCGGCGGCGGTAAAGCCTCGGGAAAGAGGAAATAATGCCCGTCTCAGCCGCACATACACACACACACACACACATATATATATATAAGCAGTCCTGTTGTGTCGTCGTTGTGTGCGTTTGCGGCTTCTTGTGAGGGGTGCGGAGGGTGGATTGGTGAGGAATGGGAAGCAGCCACGCTGTATGCATGGGCACTCGGCGCGATGGCTGTTGCACGTGCTGGGCATAAGAGGACCAAGCGAATGTGAGGAGTATGAAAAAGAAGGTGAGGGGAAACGACACAGTTGCAGTGCGTTTTCTTTTTGGTGGTGGTGAATTGCCAGACACATGTTGTGGCATTTGGCCCATGTGTATATGCCCATGCCTGGTGTGTAGGAGTAGCAGTAGCATCCCCTTCCACGTGTGCCCCTTTTTTGTGTGTTGTATCAGTGTCTTTGGTTTGGCTTGGCAGCAGCGGCTGTGAACAGATTTATATTACCTTCATCCGTATTGCTCTTTGTATCACTGTCTCTTTCTCTATCGTTTGATTTCATGCCGTTGCATTGGCATTTTTTTTTGGGGGGGGGGGAGGGGAGAGAGAGAGAGAGTGAGAGAGAGGGAGTATGGAAATGGGAGCGGTAGGAGAAGAAGGTGGAGAAGCGCCGTGTCGTTTGAAGAATGGGTTTATCCTGTGTATGTGTATGCGCTTTATATAACTATATATATATATATATATACCTACATGCATATATGCGTAGAAGGCCCTCGGATCTTTCCTTCATGCTCCTTTCTACTTTATTTGTTTTTGTCTCGTTTTTGCTTCTCATTGCTCCTGTTCTATTCCTTCGTGTCTACTCGCCGCAGCTGTAGTCGTCCTTAACTGAAACGTGTGTGTTGAGGCATTCAGGAAGAGGGCCATGACGAACACTAAAGGCGCCAAGAACAAGAAGACGTCAAAGGGGCAGGTGGAGCAGCAGCAGCAGCAGCAGCAGCAGGGCAAAAAGGCCGCAGGGGAGGCAAATGGGGGCGCCGATGTGCCGCACCCATTTCTGGGTCGTGAGTTGCGCGTGGAGCTGACGGACCGCCGCGTTATCGCTGGGACTCTGATTGCGTTCATGGGCCACGGTGACTTGCTGCTGCAGAATGCGGTGGAGCAGCGCTGCTACGCCGATGGGGAGGTGAGTTGTCGGCCACTCACCTTAGTGGCTGTCCCTTTCCAGCATGTGATGGCGATGCACCGGCGACTACCTGGCTGCGACCCCATCGCGCTCGCGGAGGGCTGACGAGGAGGAGGAGGAGGTACTGGCCGCCTGTGAGCCGCTATGCCCTTAGAGCGGAACGGAGAGAAAGAGAGAGAGAGAGCGTGTGGGTGTGGGTGTGCATGTTCGTGGCCGGGGGTGGCACTGCGGATACACGGTAGCAAGAAGGCGGCAATGACGGTGGCGGTGGATGCCGCATCTGCTGTCGTGTGCCGAGCAGCGAGAGCGACAGAGAGAGAGA
>NW_008826619.1:3970-6047 GCF_000691245.1 Trypanosoma grayi
CACACACACACATATATATATATATATACATGTCTGTGTGGTGGGTGTGCTTCTGCCGCTTCTCTAGCGTCTCTCTTCTCTCGGCGTGGTTTGACAGTAGTGCCCACCACGTCGTCTTCTTTCGTTGCGGCAAGTCTGATCCTTGTAACACACAACAAGACAAAAAAAAGTGTCCTCTTCAGTCACATTTGAGAAGTGTATATAGTTGCAACATAATTATATATTGCTCTCAATCGAGGGTGGGCTCTCATACAGGTATGATGATACGGCAATGCGTTATTGTCACCGTCACGACAGTGGCAAGTGTGGTGTGGTGGTTCTACGGCATCGTGCCGCTCGCCGTGCTTCTCGTCGCCTGTGCGTGTGTGTGGGACAAGGCGTTTGGGATTTTTCTCATGGCGGGCCCGCTCACGTCACGACAAGTACCGCCGGCACCGATCGCATACTGCCAGCAGCTGTCGGCGCTGCAGCTGAGCAAGGCGTACAGCACGGGCGAGCTGCGCTGCGAGGATGTGGTGCGAACGTACATTGATCACATCAAGCGTGTCAACCCGTATATTAACGCGATGGTCTTCGAGTGCTTCGACGAGGCGATTGCAGCCGCAATTAAGGCAGACACTGTGTGGGAGGCGTGGCGCAGAAACCGCACAAAGCCGGCGCCGAGTTGGCTGCTGGGCGTGCCGTGCACTGTGAAGGAGTGCATGAGCGTCATTGGCTGCCCAAACACAAGCGGCCACCCGCAGCGGCGTCACATGATCGCACAAAGTGACAGCCCAGTGGTAAAGAATTTCCGTGACGCCGGTGCGGTCATCCTTGGCGTCACCAACACAAGCGAGTTGTGCATGTGGTACGAGAGCTCGAACCGCCTGTACGGCATCTCCTGCAACCCGTACGACACGCGCTGCCTCGTGGGCGGCAGCAGCGGCGGCGAGGGGGCGGCGGCCGGCGCCGTCTTCTCCACATTCAGCATCGGCAGCGATATTGGCGGCTCGATACGGATGCCCGCCTTCTTCAACGGCGTCTTTGGCCACAAGGCGAGCCCGCACTACATCAGCAACCGCGGCCAGCACCCCGCCCCGCGCACGTCCGCCCACCACTACATGGCGACAGGCCCTATCACGCGCTTCGCGGAGGACATCGCCCCGCTGTGCCACATCGCCGCGCGTGGCGGATTTCTCGAGGACCCAGCGAAGTACCCGCCACGCGCGCCGCTGCGGGAGATTCCGCAGATCAGCAGGCACAATCCGATTCGCGTCTTTGCACTGGAGGACTTTGGCATTCATGGAGTCTGCACGTCCAGGTCGCAGATCCAGGCTGTGCAGCTGGCAGCGCGAAGTATGGAGGAGCGCTACGGTGCGCATGTGGTGTACATCAATATGCGTGACCGCAGCCGCTGCAGTGGTGGGGAGATCCCAGCCGCGTTCAAGCCATTCGCCGACACTCTGGCCCTCTGGTCTAAGGCCCTTATGAAAGACCCCACCGAGAACAAGTTCACTACACTCATGGGGGAGGGGTACCCGCGTTTCNGCGTCTTTCGCGAGCTGGCGCTGTGGACTTTTGGTCGTTCGCAGCATACGCTACCTGCACTGCTTCTGTGCGTTTTTGAATCAATTGAGGAGAGCCTTCCACGGAAGCTGCAGATGGGAGTGACCAAGTTCAACCTTGATGAATTCAAGCGGTCGTTGGAAGAGCTGCTGGGCGACGACGGCGTCATCATTGCGCCAACGTTTCCGCGCCCAGCACCGCGACATCACTCGCCGTTGATGTCGCCATTTGAGTTTCAGTACACCGCTGCCTTCAACGCGCTGCAGATGCCGGCAACCGCTGTTCCCATTTGGCCGGACGACCTGCGCGCCCGGCCCACGACGCTGACGCCTGAAGACGTGCGGGAGCGTGGAATGCCGGAGGATTACCACCTGCCGAAGGGTGTGCAGGTGGTGTCGCGGGAGCACAACGACGAGCTGAGCATCGGCGTTGCAGTTGCGCTCGAGCAGGCGCTGGGCGGCTACAAGTACCCCGGCTGGGCCGTGATGGAGCCGTAAAAGCGCATAGCAGCAGCAGCAGCAGCAGCAGCAGC
>NW_008826620.1:0-6044 GCF_000691245.1 Trypanosoma grayi
TATATATATATATATATATATATATATTTATATTACCGTGTTTGCCCAAAGCAGACAAAAGCAGCATGTTGCGCCACAATGGGCCACGCACTCTATTGCACCAGCACCAGCAGTCCGTGACTTTAAAAAATTTGTAAAACCGCCCTCTTCGCAAGACTCCTGTCGTGCAATTCCATGGCTCACTCGCGCATCCCTCGCAGTAATTCTCGAACTTCCGTGACACTCACACGCTCCTCAATTGCGTGCCGCAACTCTCGTACCGCAGTGTTCACCTGCACCGCGACATCCTCTGTCACCCCACGCCGTAGCTCCCGCAGCCGCTCCTCCACCGTCTCCTGGTCCTCTTTGCGTGTGAGCAGAGCGATGAAGGAGGCCCAGAGACTCTCAAAGCGGGCGTCAAGCTGCGCTCTGGTGTAGTGCGCGTGCAGCTCGTCTTGCTGCGCCCGCACCGCCTGTAAGAACTCCGCGGCAGAAGCTTCCACACTCTCAAGGCGCCCCACGACAGCCGACAAGGCGTCGCGGCAATCCGTTGCTGCCGTTGCCGCATCCTCTACGTTATCACTGTTTCGGCTTTCCAGCAGCCGCGCCTCCACCTGCTGTAAACGCCCCTCACACGCCTTCACGTCATCGGTGCTCTTCGCCACACCACGCGTGCAGTCGTGCAGTGCACCCTCCAGCTCCATTAGGCGTACCTCTGAAGCGGCCACGCGGTCCAGCACACTGCTCACCGCCGCTATTGACGATGAAGACGATGCGGATGACGACGGCGTGGATGGCTGTCTTGCCTGCAGTTCGCTCACGGACACCTCAAGTGTCTGCAGACGGGCTCCAAGAGAGGTGAGTGCATCACCGGCATTCGCCACCATCTGTGCCTCACACCTGCGGACAGCCTCCTCCACGCAGTCGAGACGCTTCTCCAGTACGGGAAGTAGCCGGTCAATCTCTGCACTTCTTTCTCGAAGTGTTTCAAGATGTGTCCCTTCTATCATTGACTTCTGGGCCTGCTCTACATACCCCACGAACTCTTGCTGCTCGCGGTGTAGCTGCGCCAACGCTTCTTCCAATGCCGAGACTCTTGACAATGGCGCAAACGTCTCACATTCCGTAGTGGAGATGTGGGGCTTTGCTTCCTGAAAATGCCGCGAAAGCACCGACACCTCGTTCCCAAGTTCCTTCCACTCCAAGGATGTGAACATCACGCAACCCTTTAAGGCTTTCTCCAACATTCTCACTTCGGCAGATGCAGTATCCATCGAAGCCTCCAATGCCTTGACGTCGCCTGAAATTGCCTGAAGAGACATTTGCTTCGATGACACATTTCGCTCTGTGTTCTTTACCCCCTCTTCCAGTTCATGTAACTGAAGGAAAACCCTTTTCATTTCATTTCGCAAAAATTTGTCACTTTGGTCTTCCTTTTCCTGAAGTGCGGCGGTTATTCCAGACACATCAGAAATCTCCCTCGAAATAGACTCCAGCTTTCGCTCAAGACTCTGCACATGTGCCTGCAAGCTGTCCAATCGCACATCCATCGCCTGAACCTGTCGCTGTGTAGACTGAAATGCCTGATTTTGCTGAAGTTTTACTCGTATTCCTTCGAGTTCATCATCTTCATGATGAGAAGCCGTTGGGGGACTACTATGCATCCCTTCCCGCCGTTGTGCATTCGTCTGTTCTAGCTCAAAAGATGCCATTCGTTTTCGCAGCACATCCAACTCGAGCAAAGCTGGTGACAACTTTTCATCGACGGTCTCCATGTAGCGCTGATAGGAGCGAGGTATTTCCTTCACAAGTGTCTCATAACGTAGCACGTCTCGGTGCATCTCGTTCATCTGGTTGTCGTGGGTATTAAGTCTATATTGTATCTGCTCGACCAACGCTCGCACTTCCTCAAGATCAGCGTCAGTCACAATGTTTCTTGTTTCTTTCAATTGGTTTAAGGCAGTATGAGGTTTATTTTCTCTATCTGAGTCTATCATTGTAAGGGGCCGCATCTCAAAGGCCTTTACCGCATTCTTCACAATATCGATATCTTCACGCATACATTCAAAAGAATTTCCAATAACCCCAACCTGTTTGGTCAACGCCTGCACAGACTCTCCAATATCATCTGTCCTTCTCACTGAACTCCTCGCTAGTTCACACTTGGTGTCCATATCGCCCACTGCTGTCTTGACGCGCTCAATTTCCTCAAAAAGAGCATTTTTCTGCTGCAACAAGCAACGGTTAAGCTC
Source organism: Trypanosoma grayi (assembly GCF_000691245.1). NCBI lineage: Eukaryota > Euglenozoa > Kinetoplastea > Trypanosomatida > Trypanosomatidae > Trypanosoma > Trypanosoma grayi. Next base: position 2,232 of record NW_008826620.1, read on the forward strand.
CATATAGCCCTTCTCACATGTCATTCGTTCATTTGTCAAGGCATTTTTCAAAAGATCTTTCATCTCCTCTCTCAGATTGGGGGCTTTCGCTCCAATCTCTAGAGCATCCAGACGACGATGTGCTTCTTCGACACCGAACCGGGCCACCGTAACGTCTTCATTTAATCGGTTAGCCTCTTCATCATTAAATTTTTCTAAATACCTAACACGTCCTTTCAAGTCCATAAACTCTTTTTCATGACTCCTTGACTGTTCATCCAGAGTCTTTTGTAACTCTCTTGTCAACGTACTATGAGTATCGCGTGTTTCTTCAAGTATTGTCTTCAATGATGAGTGATCTTCACCTCTCTGCTGATGGATCACAGAGAGTTTGTTTGTTAGCACTTGCGTTTTCTCCAATGCACTAAATACAGATTCAAAACGCTCATCGGAGGATGTTTCCACCTGTTTAATCACGGCCACAGCGTCACTCACCTTTTCACGCAATCGAGCAGATACTCTGACCTGTTTTTCAACCTTTCCTTCACATTCACGGCTAAAACTCTTCAGATCCTCCAACGACCTTTCTTGCCCCTGAACCTGCGCTCTGAGGCTGTCCACTTCCTCAGAAACCGCACCACAGAGCTGCTGCAGCGCGGCATTGAAGCGCTCAAGCTCCCCCCGGCTCTCCACCACCATGTCGGTCTGCTTCGTCGAAATCAAGCGAACCTCCTTCTCCAATTCACCAAAACCCTTCGACAGTTCCCCAACACTGCGGTGCAGCAGAGTCTCCAACTCCACTGAGCGGCCATTCAATGCTTTGGACAAGCTGGTGGACTGGGCACGAAGGGAGTCGTGCATGGCAATCGCCTCCTGCTCTCGCTCTTCCATGCGCCGGACACGATCCCTCATTAGTTGTTGCTCCTCGCTCAAGTGACGCATTTGATCGCGCATGTTCTCCACCAGTTCGCGAAGAGACGTCTGGTCCTCTTGTCGGTCCTGCTGCAACGCCAGAACCGTTTTGGTCATTTGAAACTCACGCTCCATCTGCTTCGACGCAACTCCCTTCAGCAGCCCATCCTGCTCCCGTTGGCTCTGCAGCAACGTATCGCATGCCAGCCGGTTATTCTGCACCTCATTGTTCAGTTGGCGAAGAAAACTGCGCACCACCGCTGGGATGTTGAACCACTCCTCGTCATCGTTAAGCACCGCGTCTCTCGCGCTAAATGTCATGGACTCAATCAAACGAATTCCCTGATAAAGGAAAAAAAGGCAAAAGAGAGAGAGAGAGGAAAAAGAAAAGGCAGTGTACCGAAACAGTTTCTATAATCAAAAAAAAAGTATATATCCGCAAGCAGCATTCAGATTTATGCGCAGCCCCACACAAAAAGAGGGTGAGGAGGAAGAGAAGAAAACAAGGCAAGTCATCACTTCACACGAATGGAGGACTCAACGAATATTGTAGCCGCTTTCTGTCACCATCTTGATATTATGCTGACGAAAAAATTTCATGTGGTTCCAAAACTCGTACGGGTTAATGGCATAATACACCTGGTGGTCCCGCACATCAGCAAAGTGAATATTCCTCAATGCCGGTCTGATGCGTGCCATGTCCATCATAAACTTGAACTTGTAGTACCAGTCCTGTTTTCTCAACAGACCAGGTACAAACACTAGTGTATGTACCCCATTGAGGTTTCTTACTTTCTCCTGGGGACGATCTAGTGGTCTGAATGGCGTTCCAGACCGTCCTAGTATTGCTGTCACACTAATAGCCACTTCCTTATGCTCCATTGCGGTACGAAGAGCAACATAACCCCCATTCCCTTTCCCAAATAAATGAACTCTCCCATGCTCCACATTGAAGTTCTCAACAACCCAGTCACAAAAGCGCGCTACCACACCTTCAACTGGAACCTGAAAATTGTGTCGAAGGTTAACGATGGGAGAAATTATAACCCAGTTTTGTTCAAGCATCAGTTGCCTATGCGACGGACGCTCAAAAAAGTTTGCGCACACATCTTCAAAGTCTCGCGGAATACCCCGATGATCGGGAAGGACAACCATGTAAGGATACTCGCGCTCCTTTGACCAATCGGGGGGTGTAACCATTGTATATGCCATTGGTGCCGGATCTTCATCGACATTGAATGCGCTATGATCAACACAAGCAGCATTTCCCTGTACCAACGTAAGACCTGTACTTTGTGGATACAGTGCCCGCAGCTCATATTCATTAGGAATACGCGTGTTTTTCGGCAGCCTCCTAAAGGAAGTCTCGTTGGGACGATAGTCCACCTCTGGTTGGGGAACTCTAACAATGTGACGACGGCCACGCTTATCCACAGACGTATCGGAGGTGTCCTTCTTCCGGGAGCCTATAAATGGGCCTTCTTGGGAATAGAGATATTGGAGACGGTTCAGCTCCAAAACAACGTTTTCCCCTTCTGAAAGAGAACGCACATCTTGACGCGCAATGTCTCCTGGTGAATCTGGAACCTCCTCCTTGCACAACCTTGTCTCACTGATTATTTCCGCCTCGTGTACTTGCGTGGCCTTTTCAGCCTCCCCCTGCATAGCGCGCGCGTTGTCAATTGAATTCACGCAACATTTGCGTGCAGAGGCAAGCAATACATACCTAATAGTTTCTGTTGGGCCTAATCTACGATACATGTCTTCAAGTGAAGAGGGAAGAAGAAATATTTATCTCACCCCCAAACGGCAAGAGAACCCAAAAAAAAGACGATTTCATTTTTTTTTTTGGTTAGTTTGCGTATTTGTAGATACCAGCATAAATTGCTAACTAATACGGATTAATAATAAATAAAAACTCAATGCCTTGTTACCCTCACCGAAGAGATCTGAAAATGCAAAAATAGACAAAAAAGCACGTGGCCAAGCACGGCATATCACGTTGTAAATAAAAACGCTCGTTTTGTTATTTCCAATTCATTGAGTAAATGTCATGGCGTGCACCACTCATAATCGGAATTTGCTTCCTCGCTTTTGAAAGGATATCGAAATCCAATTCAGCATCAACGTATGTCTCCCCTTCTTCAGCAGCGGCGATTACCTTACCGTATGGGTCCGCAATTAATGAGTGCCCCCAGGCAACGTAACCAGCCTTGGTGTCACGTGCAGGAGAACACAATAGAACGTACTGCTGGTTATCCATAGCGCGTGCCCTGGCAGTCAATTCCCAATGTAGTGGCCCAGTGACCATGTTGAACGCACCGGGATAAACCAAAAAGGAAGTTCCCTCCATCGCGTATTTCCAGGCGAGCTGTGGGTACCGCATATCAAAGCAAACGGCAACACCAAACTTAATTTCATCATCCATGGAAACGGGAGAAGCGGTATCCCCTGCTGTAAGAATTTCACTCTCATCCATTTGCACAGTTTCTGTATTGATTCGGAAGAGATGAATCTTCCTGTGAACATGTCGCAATTGACCTGTTGAATCAAAAACCATAGATGAGTTGTATATCTTTCCATCTGTGCTTTCTGGAATACTGCCCGCCACAACCCATATATTCTTTTCCTTGGCGACCTTGGACATCGCATCATGGGTTGGGAATCCGGGACGCAATTCCTCGGAATACTCCTTGAAGTATTTTGTGCCGTAAGGGCAATTAAAGCATTCAGGGAGCACAGCAAGTTTCGAGCCCCTTTCTGCTGCTGCCGTAATCATGGCGACGGCCTTTGCAATATTGGCCTCTTTGGAAGCGACAACCGCCATCTGGCACAGCGTGACGCGCATGTTTTGTTCTTTTGTTTGCTTTTTCACACGACCACTAAAAAAAAAAGAGAAGGAAAACAAACAAAAACAAAACG
>NW_008826621.1:0-6010 GCF_000691245.1 Trypanosoma grayi
GCTGGGCGTCCTGGCTGTGTGCTGAGGCATGTGTGCACACGGCAAGACGCATGCACCCTGTGTCCTGTGTGTGCTGCCCTGGAGACTGAATGCAACCATGTTTTGGTTTTCTTTTCTTTTCGTTTTATTTAGTTTTCGTTTGTTTGCCATGCGCTACCTAATCCCCCTTGGAGGATACTCCCTGTGCTCTGTATCCGACAAGGGCGGCGCATCTCTCTCTCATTGCTGTAATGGGCTTTGCTTGGCACATGGTTGTGCGGCGCCCACTTGTGAGGGCCTTCTTTNCCCTGTGCTCTGTATCCAACGAGGACGGCGCATCTCTCTCATTGTTGTAATGGGTTTTACTTGGAACGCGATTGCGGACTTCCCACTTGAGAGAGCCTTATCTAAATAATACTTCTACATGTCTTACTTGTGTGTGTGCTGCGCCACGGTGCGGATGTTAGGCTGCTTCTGCTGTTGGTGGGTGGTCTGTGTGGTGCTTTTCTCCGCGCTTGTGTTTCTGCGCTGCGCTGCGGTGGAGCGCGGAGGTGCACACTGCCCATAGCTTCCCCCCGCTGATGGCACACACACCCGGTGGGGGGACAGAGCGGCACTCTGAAGTGGGAATTAAACCAAACATATATATCCGTATACATGGATAACACCTGTCCTATGTTTTTCTGTCTTTATTTCGAGTTTCCTGTGCCGTTTTTAATGATGAATGAGTGACGCTTGCCCATATTATTCTAATAAGGTTTTTTCTCACTTTCGATAACCTGCTTTTGGTGCAGTGTTGCTCTGTCCTGTTTTCTCTCTGTGTTACATGCTATGTGCCTCTTCTTTGCCTCTGCGGGTCGGTGAGCTCCAAGGAATACTGATGCTTGCGATGGTTGTGTGCCACGTGCTGTGCGTCCTTGTCGTCACGCTGTGCTGTTCGGTCGGCTGTGTGGCGGCTGGTGGTACAACTCTAGATAATAAGGGAGAGACACGTGAACAGTTTCTGGAGCGTGTGAATAAGACAGCCATGGCTACCAGGGAGAAAGTGCAGACAATCGAGGAAGCCGGAGAGAAGGCGAGGAGGACTGCGGCAATAGCTGCTGATAAGTCGATCCTTGCGCTCCGGAAAACCAGAGCACTTCACCAGGCTGTGAGGGCATTGTACGTCCCAAAAGTAGTTCGTTGGACAGAGGTTCGAATGAAAAACATTGTGGACCTTGCAACGGACGCAGGGGAAGCGTTGGACAGAGCACATAGTGCGATTAGTGCCACGGGAGAAGCTTCCGCGCCTTTCACCAACCTGGCGGCAGATGCATACAGTCAGGCCAATAAATTACGACGAAGTGTGGACAGGAAAAAAATTGTCTTTGGCCCGAAATCATCCGAGATGACGTCGAACGCATGGAATCAAATGGATGCAGTGTGTGATTTTTTAAAAGTGTCCTCAGACCGTTCTTACGAGGCGTTTAATGCTGCAGTGCTTGCGGTAAAGAGTGCCGGCAATGCATCCCGGAGAGCTAAGCAGGTGAAAAAAGACATCCGGAATCTGCATGAAGACCGTGCGCGGAAAGAAGGCATTCCACAATTCGTGTTATCTTCCAGGGGGGCAATGGCGATGGCGAAGCAGACAGTGGAGTTGGCTGTGAAGGTATTCAACGGCAATGATGCAGCAGTGAAGAACGCCACGACGGCTCTCGAGCATGCTGGTACAATGATGAGCTTCATTGGAGCAGCGTGGAGAGTCCGGGACGAAGAAGCCAGCGCTACTCCTCCAATTCCGGCACCTCGCTCTCCTTCAGAATCAACTACCGATGAGACGCAGCAAGCTTCACTTGAGAATGATCCTAAGCGGGGTGAGCACAGCAATACTCTCACTGCCGTCCAGAACTCTGAACAGGAGCAGCCACTCAACACACCTGCTTTTGCGGTGTGGTCTCCCGCCGCTACGGAACACCAGGAATCCCAGGAGGCAATCGGAGATATCTCAGACCACACGGATAGCAAGTTGGAGGCAAACTCTCTGAAAACAGTTGGCAGCAGCACCCGAGATGTCACGGACACGATGGACCCTTCTACAGAGGTCTTTTTCAGAGAAGCGTTGGAGAACATCAAGCATGAAGACTTCGCGGACGCTGATGAGGCTGACCCTCACGTCGATCTCTCCGAAGCTGGCATCACGACTATCGACTCAGAGCCACTGCAAGCAGGACCATTGGAGAAGAAGACAGATGCAGAATCCATAAGGAACGGTGGTTCTCAGGCTGCTGGTGCACCATTGGCAGGGCCCAACAGCAATGCAGACACTACCGTGCGTGATGCTTGGAGTGCGGACAGCACTGTCAGTCCTTCGTGGGTGCGCACACCGTTGCTGCTGGTGGTGGGTGTGCTGGGCCTCCTGGCTGTGTGCTGAGGCATGTGTGCACACGGCAAGACGCATGCACCCTGTGTCCTGTGTGTGCTGCCCTGGAGATTGAATGCAAACATTTTTTTGTTTCCTTTACTTTTCGTTTCATTTTCTTTTGCTTGCTTGCCACGCGCCACCTCCTTCACCTTGGAGGATACTCCCTGTGCTCTGTATCCGACGAGGGCGGCGCATCTCTCTCTCATTGCTGTAATGGGCTTTGCTTGGCACATGGTTGTGCGGCGCCCACTTGTGAGGGCCTTCTTTTAATAATTCTTCTACATGTCTCATTGCGTGTGTGCTGCGCCACGGTGCGCATGTCGGGCTGCTGCTGCTGCTGCTGGTGGACGATCTGTGTGGTGCTGCTCTCCCCGCTGTGTGTGTGTGTGTGTGCACCCCTGCAGGCCAACTACCTGGGCTGCTGCAGCTCTTTTCTTTTCTGTTTTCATCATTTCTTTGGGGTTGTCGGGGTCGTTTTTTCTGTGGTTTGTTGGGCTCTGCCACTGATGTTTTGGATGAGTAATGTATGACGTTTCTAGCTGTCCAGTGGATTGCGTGGTGCGCTGCTGCCCTGTCCTGGCGTACCTGTGTGTCTTGGTGTGCTTCTCTTTCCCCCCTTTGTAGACCACTGAGATCCAGGCAAAAGTGATGATGCGGGTGAGTGTGCGCCACGGACTGGGTGTTCTGATCATCGCACTGTGCTGCCTGTGTGGCTGTGTGACAGCTGTGCCCGCACCGCCAGATGCCGCAGAGACACCTCAACGTCTTCTTGAGCGTGTGAAAGCCGTTGCTGTGCTTGCCAAGAAGAGGGCCGATGAGGTCATGGAATCAGCGAAAGCAGTGAAAGATGCGGCCGAAAAATCCAAGAATGTGACGGGTGTAGCCCACGCAAAAGCCGTCGAGCTCCGTGAAGCTTTGAATGCCGTGGACAAGGGAGTTGAGCAGCAACAGAGCAGCGGTGCAGGGTCTGACGTCGTGACAAAGGTGAAAGACGTGATGGATGTGTCACAGAAGGCGCACGAAGCACTTTCTGCCGCAGCTCGGATGTCTTCGTTTTACGGTACATGGGTGACGGAGGCCGTCAGTAAGGCGATGCTGTCACAAGGCATATGGCATGGGCGAAAGGTATCTGTTGGACAAAAGGAAGCCGAGCTTGTTGAGCGGGCGTGGGAGGCAAAGGAAGTCATGGTGGCCTTTTTAACCAACACGAATACCAAGACTAATGGCGCGTTCACAGCTTCAATGTTTGGGGGGCAGTTTGCGAAAAGCGCTAAACAGAAGGTCGACGCGGCACTAGAAATCTCACAGAGCTTGACGCAACCCGGAGTTAAACCGATTCTGACGGAACATTTGGTGAAAGCCGCTGATGAGACGGAGAAGATATTGAAGCAGGCGCTGGGTGAGGCTGACACGGGAATCAGGGAAGCTAATGCGGCTTTTAAGGAAGCAGAGGGTGCTGCCAAGAGTGCCGCGTTAATGATGGATTTTCTGGAGAAGGCATTGTACGCTGTCAAGGCGGAAGGAACGCCTAAGCCGGTGACAACTCCGGGTGCTCAGCTGGCCTCAGACCGCACCTCCCTGGAATCCTCCGGGCCACTGGGCGACGTCTCCCACTCTTCTGAAAAGGAATCAGATGAAATCTCCGCGACAACTGTAAACAGTGCCCTAAGTAACATTGGCAAAACGGGCACCACCACTGTAAGTCCACAGGAACACAATGCCGCAGACAAGAGTAAAGAGACTGACGCTGCTGATGCGAATGCTCCTGGCAGCACTGCAGACACCACCGTGCGTGATGCTTGGAGTGCGGACAGCAGCGTCAGTCCTTCGTGGGTGCGCACACCGTTGCTGCTGGTGGTGGGTGTGCTGGGCCTCCTGGCTGTGTGCTGAGGCATGTGTGCACACGGCAAGACGCATGCACCCTGTGTCCTGTGTGTGCTGCCCTGGAGACTGAATGCAACCATGTTTTGGTTTCCTTTGCTTTTCGTTTCATTTCCTTTTGCTTGCCCCGCGCCACCTCCTTCACCTTGGAGGATACTCCCTGTGCTCTGTATCCAACGAGGACGGCGCATCTCTCTCATTGTTGTAATGGGTTTTACTTGGAACGCGATTGCGGACTGCCCACTTGAGAGAGCCTTATCTAAATAATACTTCTACATGTCTTACTTGTGTGTGTGCTGCGCCACGGTGCGCATGTTGGGCTGCTGCTGTCGGTGGGTGGTGCGTGTGGTGCTGCTCTCCCCGCTGTGTGTGTGTGTGTGTGTGTGCACCCCTGCAGGCCAACCCCCTTGGCTGCTGGAGCCCTTTTCTTTTCGTTTTCATTTTGATTTCTTTTAATTTTTGTTGTCCCCTCTCTTGTGTCTGCGCCCCGTGCTGCTGCGGGGTCTGGCGGGCCGCACTGCCTCCCGCCGCACCCCGCCGATGGCACCGAGAGTGGCAAGCAGGCAAATGTAAAACATTGCTTGTATTTACGTATACANTTGATTTCTTTTAATTTTTGTTGTCCCCTCTCTTGTGTCTGCGCCCCGTGCTGCTGCGGGGTCTGGCGGGCCGCACTGCCTCCCGCTGCACCCCGCCGCACCCCGCCGATAGCACCGAGAGTGGCAAGCAGGCAAATGTAAAACATTGCTTGTTTTTACGTATACACGTATCTACTGAATCGGGCTTCATTACTTTCGCTTCACTTCTTTTGTCGGGTCGTTTGGGCTTTTTTTTCGGTGGNATTTTGATTTCTTTTAATTTTTGTTGTCCCCTCTCTTGTGTCTGCGCCCCGTGCTGCTGCGGGGTCTGGCGGGCCGCACTGCCTCCCGCCGCACCCCGCCGATGGCACCGAGAGTGGCAAGCAGGCAAATGTAAAACATTGCTTGTATTTACGTATACACGTATCTACTGAATCGGGCTTCATTACTTTCGCTTCACTTCTTTTGTCGGGTCGTTTGGGCTTTTTTTTCGGTGGGGTACTGCACAACACCGCTAATTGTTTTATTACTATAATACGGAATGGATTTTTGTGTCCGCTTTTCTGTCGGTGATGGTCGCGTGCCCGTCTTTCTTGCTGTGTGTGTGTGATCGTTGGCCTCTGTTTCGTTGCATTGCGTGCAGGACAAGAAGGAGAAGTCACCCAAGCGGTTTTTGACTATGGCTGCGGTGCGCCGCGTGGTGTTCGTGCTGGCCGCTGCGCTGTGCTGCGTGACGGTTGCTGCTGCGGTCGAGAGCCCCAGCCCCAGCGCTGACGCCGACGCCGACGCCGATGGCAAACTGATCCCCCGCCCCCGTCTGCGGCAGGTGGACAAGGATATTGAGGATTTGCTGCGGACAAGCGAGCCGTCTGACTTGCAGGAGCCGGCGAAGACGAGGACGCTGCGAGAGCGGGCGCTTGATGCGATGCACACCGCTTACGCACAGTACGTCGATGCCGCGGTGCGGTGCGAGGAAGCCAAGGCGGAGTCGAGGAACGCGCAGGAGCTGGCGCAGGAGGCGAGGACGGCCCTGGTGGCGCTCGGCGGCGAGGCTGTGTCGCTGAGCGCGGCCCTAAAGAAGGCGGATGCCGCACGGCTGGAGGCCGCTGCTGCTGCGGTTGAGTGTGCGACGGCGCTTGCGGCTGCGGACGGTGCGGAGGAGACCGCGACG
>NW_008826622.1:0-2881 GCF_000691245.1 Trypanosoma grayi
GGGGGGGGGGGGCGCTACATTCCACCCCCACCCCCCACTACTAATCCGCTTTACACAATCTCCATCAGTTGCTTCTTCGCGGCGGTGTGCACCTTGTGGTCGAGGCGGAAGAGTTTGTGGTTGCCCTCCATCGGCAGCGGAAAGGGCAGCGCCTTGGCCTCCGCGCAGATGAACATAAACGGCGAGGCCTCCTGCCGCTCATCTTCGCTGAATGTCTGCACGTACGTGTCGCGGTCCATGCAGTCGGTAATGTAGACGTACCCAAGCAGCACGCGTGTTGGGTAATGCTGCGGGAGCTTCTGCGTGGGCTTCATAAACTGGGCGTAGTGCTGCTCCACCTCCGCAACTTCGTGCGGCTGAGCGGACGCCGCGTGAATCCACAGGCGGCCGCGGTAGTCGGTGCTCCACGCGCGCCCCTCGTGCCGCTTCACGCCAGCCACAAGCAGTCCCGCCCACGGCTGGTGCATTGACAGGCAGACGCCGTCATCATTCATCCGCATCGTCGGCGTCGGTGCGAACCGATCAATCACGCCGGATGTAGCAGCAGCAGCTTCTATCGCGGCTCCTTTGTTTTCATCCTCGTCACCGCTAACCTTGTCGTCTACTGCTTCAAGTCCATCTGGCCCAATGCGGGCATACTCCCCCTGCCCTTCTCTCTGCGCTGTCATGAAGAACTGCAGGTCGTCCTCGTAGTAGTCCTGCTGCACACGCCGCGACACCTCTACCACGCGGTGCACCTTCGGCTTCCGCATCGCTTCTCCCACATTCGCAGCAGCAGCAGCAGCACCACCAGCAGTACCAATAAGACTTGCAGGAGTAGCAGTAGCTGTGGCTGCTGTGGAGACCGCATCGGTAGACCCATCCAGGCTGTACCATATCTTCTGCATCAACGTGGGCAGCGGCAGCGCACGTGTCTCCTCATCTTGTTCTTCGTCTTCGGCCGACACCTCTTCCTCCGCGTCGCACTTCGAAGCCGCGGAGGATGAGCTCCCGTGTGGCGTCGGCAGCATGTCCTGCCGCGAGAGTGATACGTTCTGCTTCATGATGTCCAGATGCACCATGTACGCCCCGGTCGCGCGGTGCATTGCGGCCACTTTGCGGCGCCGCTCCGCGAGCGCCTCGTCTTCGTCTGCCTGGTCGCGCTCCGCCACCGACATCCACGCATGCTTCGGCGACAGAAACACAGCAGCCTGGTCATCAATGACTTTGGTGCGCTTCGCACGTGTCTCGGCGTACTGTAGCAGTTCGTCACGCTTGGCAATGGTCGCCTCGTAATTATTGCGGTTCTTCTCCAGCGCGGCGGCACTCAAGAGGCCTTCCTGGACTTTAACTTCGTACGCTACACAGATGGACGGATCCAGGCCACAGCTGTAGCACATCTCGTCCGACTCCTGCTCGCAGATGATGCGCCCGCAGTTGGCACAGTTCCCGCGCAGATTGTGGCCCGTGGCGAAGCAGCCACACTCGAAGAGGCCGGGCTTCAACGCGGTCGCCCCTCCGCCAGCGGCCTTCGCCAGCGATGTGCCTTTCCTCTTCGAACCTTTCTTTCCGGCGACGTTGAGCTGACGTCCACCACCACCACCACCACCGCTTGTTCCTGTGACCGCCGCTGCTGCTGGTGATGTCTTTTTCGCTGCAGGTGTGTCGTCGAAGGGAGGCCCGTTGTCGTCACGGCGCCTCAAAACTTCTGCAGCGAGCACCTCGCCGCCCACGAGCGTCTGGCACCAGTCGTACACCTCGCGCCGCACACCGCACGTTGCGAGCATGTCCGCCATACCGTCCAGCTCCTCGCCGACAAGACCGAGGAGGTTGTTGTCCTCAATCTCCTTCCTGATGTAGTGCACAAGGGCATCCTTCTGCGCCTCCGCCGGGCTCCTCATTGGGGGGCGTCCCCATCGCTTAGCCGGCATCACACACACACGCACAGACACAGACAGACTCACTCGCTAGCACACTGACAGAAAACTATCATCCTTGCACGCAAATGTAGAAGAGAGGATCATACCGGATGATGTAGACGCCAGCGCGGGTCACCGTTGCAACCACAGACACGCATGCTCAATCCCAACAGAGTTGCACTCACACACACACACACACACACGCACACACCACAAACACGAGAAAAGGCAGATTAAATAATTCCTCACAGCTGAGAACTCTCCACTCTCTCAGAGTTCCAGCACCTCCGTGTTGGCGAAGTACGGCAGCATGAGAGCTTCCCGCCACGTGATCTTACGCCGCACCGCCTGCAGCATCTTTCCGATGTCACCATGGCACACAAGCAGCACGCGCTTCCCAGTGAACTCTGCATCTATACGCTGCAACAAACGGGCAGCACGGGCGTAGCAGTCGTCAAATGTCTCCGCCCCCTCTACAGAGAGGAAGTAGAGCACCTTGTCGCCCTGAAGAACATTGTCGCCGGCATATGTTGCGATCTCCGTGATAGGCTTCCCCGCCAGCACCCCAAAGTCGCGCTCGAGAAGATCATTGTCATTCGTGACAGCAACGCCGAGCGCAGCACCAATGATGCGTGCAGTCTCGTCTGCCCGCCGCAGCGGCGAGGCGAGAATGACGTCGTATGCAATGCCACTCTGCTGCAGCCGCTGTACCACAGCCGCCGCCTGCTGCCGTCCCAACTGCGTCAGCGGGAGGTCCCGGCGGCCGTTGAGAAGTCCATCACGGTTGTCTTCGTCCTGGCCGTGCCTGCAGAGGTGCACGACAGCTGCCATGGAGAGATATCTTTTCCTAAACAGCGGCATTAAAGAGAGAAGGCAGAGATTTTTTTTTTTGTAAAAGATAGGAAGAAAGAACAAGAGCGAAGGAACCATGCGCAATGCAGGACAAAGTCTTCCATTCACTGGGCGAGCACACACACACACAC
>NW_008826622.1:3073-6009 GCF_000691245.1 Trypanosoma grayi
TATATATATATAAAGATGTGAGCACACAGATACTCCAAAACCACACACGCTATACACCTTTCTCTTCTTCAGCCGGGCAAAAGAAAGATGAAGAGGGGGAGAGGTAAAAGACCAGAAATAGAAGGCGGAAAAAAGGGGTAAGGTACCACACAAAAACAGGAAGCGAAAACATTGCAAACAGGCACACGACCAGAGAAGCGGAATAAAACGTAGGATGCTTGACTCGCCTCGCATTTTCTGACATACCAAGCGCGGCCACAGGCAACCAATGAAAGCAAAGAAAGAGAAAAAACAAAAACAAAAAAAAAGCAGAAAGAAATGATGCGGAAGCAACCAAAACATATTTGTGGGCCCAGGCAACGCACAAAACCCGGCAAAACGAGAAAAGGCCTAAGAAAGTGGTGCCCACAATCCCTACACCCCTTTCATAAAAGGGAAACTACTCCCTTTTTGGGACTCTTTGTCTCTCGTCCTCATCCATGCTTGCCACTCCGACCACGAGAGGAGCACATCAAGCGCGCTTTGCTCGTGGCTGTCCACAAGCGCCTCGTNCAACGCACAAAACCCGGCAAAACGAGAAAAGGCCTAAGAAAGTGGTGCCCACAATCCCTACACCCCTTTCATAAAAGGGAAACTACTCCCTTTTTGGGACTCTTTGTCTCTCGTCCTCATCCATGCCTGCCACTCCGACCACGAGAGGAGCACATCAAGCGCGCTTTGCTCGTGGCTGTCCACAAGCGCCTCGTTCACTTCAAGGGCGATATCACGCGGCGACGGCAGCAGCAACTCCGACTCGCTGGCGCCTGTGATTGCTGCTAGTGAGTCAACAAAGACGGCGTGTGCTGCCCCTGCGTCCGGGGTACCGGCAATCAGCGGGCTTACTTTCTCACAGAGGAATAACGACGCCGCTCGCCGGTCAGTTCTCGCGCGCCGCATCGCCTCCATGGCCAGCAGCTTCATCTTGAGTACACTCCCGTGCGGGAGCTGCGCTGCCGCCTCTTCGTATCGCTCGTTAAGGCACATCAGCTGCATCTGTTTACGCTTTTTCATGGCCTCTAGTACGGCGGTAACACCACCACTCCTAGCATCGCCATCTCCTTTTGCACCACTCTCTTCTCTGCTACTAATCTTATCTCCATTGATCGTTTTGTTGTTGCTTTTGCTTTTGTTGTTTGTGTGGTTTTTCAATTCGGTTGCAACGTGGCCGTCCTCCAGGTTTTGGTGGTTACCACACGCTTTCTTTGCTACGCAGTTTTGCGTCATTTTCATCGCCTCCCGCTCCGCCAACTCATCGTTGAGGGCCGTAAGAGAGTTCACGAATCCCCGGCGAATGAAGAATGACTGGAGGATGGAGGAGAGGGCAGTCTCTTCATCGTAGCCCCTGTCTCGTATCACCGCCTCCTCGACGAATCTCCAACCGACAGTGTCGTATGCGCTCATCTTTCTCCTCCTTCCTTGCTGCTCTGTTGGTGCCGCAGCAAGTGCGATGCACAGTGATTGTTTTCCTTCTCCCGTGCCCCGCCTCTGGCAAAGGTGGCGAAAAGACACAGCGCAGACACACACACATACGAACGCACAATGCAAGGAAGGGAGGGAGAGAGGAAGAGAAAGACAGTGAGTGAAAGAAACGAGTAAAAAAAAGAGGCATCAATGTCACGCAGAAAACTTCACATATGCGCAGCAGCATCAGCACTGCTGTGCCGCACCACTCTTCGGTGCCTACACCGGCTAAGCACTTCAGCACGCAGCCCAAATATTCATCGCAGTGGTGTTGTCGCTGTCGATGGTGTCGTTGCTTCCGTTCTTCATTGAAGCAGCATCTTCTCACTTTTGTCCTACAGAATTTCCCACATAACTCAACGCAATATATATATATATATATATCTTTCTTCGTTTCTTGTTCCTCTTGATGATTTATTTTCTGACGCACTTCCCTCCCCCACTCCCCTCCTTCTCCTCTCTTTTTTTCTCAGTCTCACTTACCCCATCTCATTTGGTCTCGCTTTTCTTCGGATAGAGGCAAGCAACTCTGTAGTCTCAGTCAAAAAAAAAAGAAGCAAGCACGCATCTCACACCTATCAAGTATGCACAGAGCCCGGCATATACACTGTCCCACGAACACGGAAAACGCAGCACATATATGTTACGCCAACTTCTCCGCTACTATTCTTCACCACATCTACTTCCCCAACGTATCTACTTGCAGTTGGAGAAGTTCGGTTTGCAGGCAATGAGAACAATAATAAGAATAACAACACCAACTGAGCCAATAATCATGAGCGTCAACTTTAGGTTCTTCAAGCACATGTTCCGCTTCAGCTCGGTAGACCGCTGCTGAAACTGTTGTGCCTGATCGGCTAGCGTGGTCGACTTCTCATGAAGGGTGTCAATGCGATCGCCACGCGCAAGGACTTTGTCCATGTTGTCCATCATCACGTCTACTACTTGGTTGATATCATCGTTTAACGCCGTGATTTTGTCGTTCTGTGGGTTATTATAGAATTCCATCTTCTGCTGAAGGAGCTTCTTGCCGTTGCGCAGCTCCGTCCCTGGCGGACCAACGTTTCCACGCACGAGTGGCTCAACCGCCTCAAGGAATGAAAAAACCGTCCGCATACGCATATCGTTTGTCGTCACACACGCCACAATGCGGCCCTCACCGTTGCTGATGTAGTGATAATTCACACCACCCTCCTTGTCCTCGATTGTCTTTCGGCGGTACTCCTTGCTGGGGACTGTCGCAATGACCTTCTGCATGGTTTCGGCCAACTTCGGCTGCTCGCCAGGCGGGTACTCAGCGAGCAGCGTCGTGCCGTCATTAATGCAGCTATATTTAATCGGCATCTCTCTTGACTGTTAAAGTAGCACCTCTGATTAGACACACGACAGAACAAATCACGGGAACAACACAGACACCCCAACCCACCCACCCCCCA
>NW_008826623.1:0-2247 GCF_000691245.1 Trypanosoma grayi
TGTTCACATGGTTCACTACCGATTGCCACTGCGCGAGGAGGAGCTGCCATGAGAGCTGTGCCTCTTTATCGATGTGGAGTCGCTGCATATTCTCTGAACTGTGCAGCAGAGCGTATGTGAAGGAGGACCACGCCACGCCCGACACACACGGTCCACTCACAAATGTCTGCACCCCCTTCGCTGCACATGAGATTCCTAATGCCTTCTGTTCATCTCCGTCGCGATGAGACGGGGCGAGATCGTCCTCCTTTCGTCCGTGCCGCTTCTGTGGTTCAGGAGGTGAAGCTTCCACAAAAGTCATTCCTTCTCCCAGAGGTCTATAGGTAGATGGAAGGAGCCGTTCACACACGTTGTTGTGCTGCTGTTTCATCCACTGTTCGGTCTCTAGGAATCCTGCCACTGCCGCTACTTCCTCGCGTGCGGTGACAAGTAGGGCAATCCGTCCTAGACGCTCTTCTACGATGACAGCGTGTCGGCGGACCGCCTCCTCCGCAACGCATCGAAGCAGCCACAAACGCCTCTTGTCATGCTGTGCCTGCGCCGCTATCTGCCTAGCCGTCCAGCGGTCAAAGTCCAGGTTGCACCCGCCGTCGTCCACACCACGCGTAGCGGTGCATGGCAACGTTGGCGGTGATGTGATGGGCTGACGTGCGCGGCTGCGGCTGCTGCTGCAGCTCCGGATGTTTCCATCAGGAGTTTCATAATAATCGTGCGGCGCGTTGCGCCGTGGCATCACCTGTGGCTCCTGCCAGTGCGAGTAGGCTTCCTCATCAGAAGGCGTCGAACCCCTCACCTTCATCTTGCTGTTGTTATTGTTATTGTTGCTGCTGTCATGACCCTCGGTGTGTGACGAGTGGCGTGGCCGGTGGATACGGTGTGCTGCCGGCGGGAACAGCAGAGCTGTCACCGCCGCCTTCCCCTCGCACCAAGCAATAGCCGCGTCAACGTCTCCGAGAAGCCGCAGCGCGTCCGACGCCGACGGCGCGGCGCAATTATGATGACAACGGCAGCCGTGGTGTTGACCGCCTGCTTCCGTTCCCCACTGCGGCGCCGCCTCCATCACGGGCGCGGCCGCCAGAGCAGCATCCAAACCGGACCCCCGCCGCCGCTCCAACGCCAGCAGCGGGCTCGCGTCCACCAGCGCGTGATATACCCTAATNCCCCCGCCGCCGCTCCAACGCCAGCAGCGGGCTCGCGTCCACCAGCGCGTGATATACCCTAATTACGCTCTCTACAAGGAGCGCCTGGTCCTCGGCAAGCGACTGCACGACGCCGTCCTCTAGCGACGCCAGACGCCGCGCCCGTGGGGAGCGTTGAGGCAACTTTGACACTCCCGTCGCCCCGTCAGTCCGCCTCATTGCCATCGTGTGCGTTTGCGTGTATCAGAGGAACCAGCGTCGAGACCAGTGATGTGGTGCTGTCGTCTATTCGCTATCACGACTATTAGTAGTAGTGGTAGTAGTAGTACATATATATATATATATATATAGATACGTTTGTGCAATGCAGTGTGGCAGGAGCAACAAGAAACGAGAACAACGGCGAAGCATGTAACAAAAAGGCACACGCAGTGGGCAATAGACATCGCTGTGCAGAGCTGCCCATTTATTTCCGCATGGAAGCACAAAGCTTTGAGTTTTTGTTTCCAGTTTCCAGACACAACATCTATCACGTACAGAAGAAACACAACAACAACAAAAAAGACAGAATATGTTCTTCGATGGTTTCCGCTTGATCTTAAGGAGGTAAAACAAAACCAAAAAAAAAAAGGACAAACGGACAAATTGAAGAACATATTAATCCATACACGGCTCCCCCTTTATCTCAACAACAGGAGCAGCGTCGGAACCAACCGAATAAACACATCATGATACATAGAAAAAAACGTTCACCCCTGTCGTATCACGTGCCACTTGCACGAGGGGGGCACAACACTTCCGGGCCTCAACCCGCAAGGGCCACGAACCCGCAGCGAGTCGGGCCCTGTGAGGGTGGCCGGGGTGGCGAAATCAAAAACAAAACAACAACAACAACAAAGAAAGAAACTCCATCACCACCCCCCACAAAGGTACAAATACTTTCCATCCATACATCCCACAATGAGAACAAAGGAGAAATATCACCATGAACAAAGCCCTCACCGTACACGTTCTTGTATTTACACTTTCCCTGAGGGAAATAAATATCGTACAGGCATATATATTATGTATATATATATATATATATATATATATATATATTTGGGAA
>NW_008826623.1:2326-5978 GCF_000691245.1 Trypanosoma grayi
TTGTTGTTGTTGTTGTTTCCTTTGCTGTTCGCTGATTAACGTAATATATGTCTTTGTTGCACTTTTCTCCTGATGAACAATTCACATGGGACGGCCATAAGAAACAACACCGGTGCCCGTGAAACGTGGATAAAATAACCGAACAAATAACAGCAAGGAAGCAGATGTACACGCTGTTCAGGACAACCCAGAGAGGCTAGTCGATATATATATATATATAGGCACAAAGGGAACGGGGAAAACAGGGAGCAAGCGGGAGGGAGAGAGGGAGTGAAATCCAAGGGCGAAAACAATCAGCTGAACAGTCTCAGCCTTACGTTCCTCTAGCAGTGACAATATTGAAAAAAAAAGAGAGGGAAACAGTTTTAGTATCATATTTTTCTTCGATCTGGATTGATTTCTCCCCAGACTCTCACACCCAAACAAGACATTCCCAAAAACACTCACATTTTGCCCCTCCTTACGAAACGGAAGTGCTGAAAGCGTTTGTGACCCGCCTCCCGCGCGGGGCGGAGAGGGGTGGGCTGTGGTGGGGTGGGTCTTCCCAAGCCCGCCCTTGCCAGCCAGCTGGGCGAGGCGAGTAATGGAACAGGAGTAAGGCCAATACCGCATGACCGCAAGCCTGCACNGTTCGTGCCGCAAGCTCACAGAAATGTGTGAAGTATTGAGGCAGTGGAACAACCTCCCCCCACACACACAGGAAAGAAAAAGAAATCAACAACAAACACACAACAAATAAACATCTTCCACTTGTGTGCGGCGCTAGCAGCGCACTATCTCTCCCTCTCGTTTATTTTCTCTTCGTGTCAGGGCTACCTGTGCCCGTTTAGTTCTTTTGTGTTTCCTCCGCTCGCCAGGTAACACGACCCATCGCCCGCCCACACGCAGAGAAAGACTACAACGGATCCTGCACGCAGTTTCCCGTCGCACATGCTCGCTTCTGCACGTGAAGCCCAAGAAATAAGACAGAACAACCACGACAATAGCCACAAACACAGGAGCACGAAAACAAATAAAACAAAACTGTGGAAGATCAAGACAACGGCTCATCCCTAACTCAACCTCTCGTTCACGTACGCCTCAAAGCATGCGTTCGTCATCTCCTCCGCCTGCGCCACAGTCAGCTCGAGAGAACTCAACAGTTGCTGTTGCGTATATCCAACGGCACCCTCGCACCCCACCGACGGGAACATGGGCTTCATTTCCGACGGCACAAATAACTTTGTCGGTTGCGGGCGGCCAGGGTGTTTCACCACCAGTTGCTCCGCCGTCAGCGGGTCGCCGATGGAGATGACAACAGTGGAGTGCAGCTCCGAAAACTTCAACTTATTCCCGCGGTACCACGAGGCAAACACTTTTTGGAGCGGCTGTGTCTCCAACTCGTCGAGCAGCGCGTCAGGCGGACTGCCGTCGAACCACGGCAACGCGTACCGCCCGTGCCGCAGCGCGCCGTCGTCTAGGAAGAGCTTGAACATTGACCAGCCCACCGTCTCCACCTTCACCTGTGCTTCCCCATGCTGCGTCATCGCATCGAGCTGCGTCGCCCTAAGTAAGAAGAAGAGCGCAACGAGGAACGGATCGGAGTTGGCCCCGGTGATGATGCGCAGCGGCTCCGAGAACCGCGGCGCCCCCACGTCAGAGAACCAGTCACGGCTGCGCGTGCACGTTAGGCCATTGGGGCCGTCCACACCCGTCTCCACGGCAACCGCGTAGAGGGCGCTGCTGTTGCCCATACCGTGCAGCTCTTCCACGGATATGAAGAACCCCCTTTCGGGGTCATACGGCACGACGTAATTGATCGCATTGCCCATCGGTTTGGCACTTCCCTGGAACGCCGCTGCGGCACTCTCTACGCTGTCAAAGGGCGGCACCATGTGGTGATCATTGCCCTGACGCAGATCGAACAGCTGCTCTTCTCCCCGCGAGAGTGGCGGCTGCATCGGGTCATCGAAGAACAGAGAATTCGGGTCCGCCTCCATATACCACGCGATGTAGCCGCACGGGCAGCACTCACTTCGCGCCGTTGATGGCACGAATAGTCTGACGAAGAGCGCCTGCGCGTCCAACGTCTCCTCAATCTGCTCCTGCGTGTAATTCTCCATCGCCTGCCGCTCCGCGTCGATGTCACCCCAGAGTTCCACACCACGAGACTCCGGCCTCCGTGGATCACCGAGTCGAACACGCGAGACAAAATTCCCCGCAGACGTGCACTTGTGAACAGGCAAACCGACGTGCCCAAACACAAACGGTCCCTCCCCTTTGGCTGTGATATACTCAATGATGACGATAAGAAACGTCTCGTCTCCCACGAGGATATCTTTCAGTTCAAATTCAAAGAATGGGCACGTGCAGCTGCCGTTCATGTCTTGGTAGTGAATCGCATTAGGAGGTCGCATTAACACCGCGGCATCGTGGGAGCTGCTCATCACCTCCCCTGTCTCTTCATCTATGTAGTCGCACACATACACAAGCAAACGCGAGCACGCTGCATTCAGAGGGAGACCGTAAACACAACGGATGCCCACATCCACATTGCTCATTGTGTTACCGTGGCCCACCGCCCCTTCCTGTGGCTTCTCATTTTCCAACGAACGGAAACCAAACAGTAGGCTTGCATCAGTTTGCGAATCTATGTCCAGATTAGAGAGGGACTCCTTGGACACTGGAATATTTTTATAGTTTGCAGGGACCACCACGCGGCCTTTATCATCAAACTGGATTTTCCAAAGGAGCTTTTCCACCGCCGCCGGGTTCGTTGGAACCAGCGCCGCTTCTTCCTTAGCTGGACGCGTTGGAGCCAACGGTGCTTCTTCCTTAGCTGGACACGTTGGAGCCAACGGTGCTTCTTCCTTAGCTGGGCGCGTTGGAGCCAACATCGCTTGTTCCTTGGCGGGGTGCGAAGCCGAAGAGGACGGCTGTTGTTGCCTTGCATCCACTTCTTTTTTACCTGACGACTGAGGCACCGCCGCAGCAGCCACTGCGTTTACTATAGAGACAGAATTCAGATGCCTTTCCGCTTCATTCAGCACGTCGTTAGAAGAATTGCCTTCAATGGCTCCACGGATTATTGTGTCCTGCAGACAGCTGTCCGTCACTTGCATGGCGTTCGGCACATCCACTGGAGGCCGGCGCAGCACACCCATCCACACCCCCTCCCCCCGCGCATTGATACCTGCCCAGAAAAGTGGCTTTCGTTTGAACAAGAAGACAATGATAAACACATGCAAGCTGTTTGCCTTCCGCACAGTAAATTCCACCGGCTGACCGAAATTGATGACAAAGGAGGCGGCATCTTCATGGCAAACCTCGATGTTTTGAAACTCGTGCTTTCCCACAGACTCCAGTAGCCACTGATCTAACCCCGTGATAAGGTGAAATTCCTCCACACTGACGCTCAAATCATTTAGAGGCACTTGGATATCAAGTCCGTCCAGGCGCTCCACCGTCAACTTGTACGTGCCGGCGCGCAGCAAGGAGCTCGTTGGAATAGGAGGCTCAGGCGCCTCGGGCAGACTATTCTCTTCTGCAGTTGCTGCACGCACCACCCGCACCCCTTGTTGCTTCGGCCTACCTGGTGATGACTGCTGCAGCAATGACAGTGGCTGGGGTTGCTGTTGAGGCATGTTTGGTGGCTGCTGCAGAAATAATAGTG
>NW_008826624.1:0-5975 GCF_000691245.1 Trypanosoma grayi
TTCGAGCACCAAGGGCCTGCTCTCCACCCAATCATGGCCGAAGTATTCTGCAAACGGCTAAATTAAATTAAATACATCTAAACCATTCAACTCTTTATTATCGTGTGTCACTTACGGATGAGCCGCTTGTGGACCCCACCCGCAAGGGCCCCCAACCCGCAGCGTGGCGGGCCCAACGGGAACGGGTGGGATAGAAAATCAAACCTTAATCACCACCCCCAAAAGGACCGCTTTCAATTCTACCCATAAATCCCATGACGAGAACTAAGGGGAACTTATCGTGGGTGAGGAAATGCGCCCAAGGAAATAGTGAATAAACCCTCATCGCACACATTTTTTTTCCAAATCTTCTAAAAGGCAAAAAAAACATGCAAGAGATTTAAAAAGGGATACACTACTTATGATTATGACTCAGGAGGTGTTGTAGCAAGAACCACCCCCGCCAGTACTTTGGGCATGATCAGTGACGTGCCAGTGTATTCTTCATGATTCACACGCGCCGATATAAGACACTATATCCGAGCGGGAACAGAACATACCACGAAAATGAACCCCTGAGCATGATAGTACACATTGAATAAAAGAGTTAATGCTGACCACGCACTTCGCACTTATGATCAGCTGCATCGTCCTCGTCACGATCAACACAATCAGCTGCAGGTCAATCGCGACAGCTCCAACAGACTTAAAATCAAACTATTTGACGGGTGCAGAATGAAAAACATTTACGAGAGAGACGCCAAGTATTGCCACTGTGATGATCAAAAAGAACAGGGCCGGTGGTCCAGCAAAGTGGTGACTCGGGGCACACAGAAACGCATCGTCGAGCTGGCACCAAGAGCGAGAATCAAGAAGCTCAGGCTTTTGTTGAGTGAGCAAGAAGTATAGTGCTCCATTAAAGAGAAAAATAATCATTCGCATACACACACAGAGAGAGAAATACAAAACTCCCCAGGTGCTCCCACAAAGAAAAAGAAAAAGCGAACATGCTTTTGGAATGATAATATCCAAAGAGACAAAAAAATAAATAAAACAGCAACGGGCAAAGTCGCAAAGCAGGGAGAATACACACTTTGAGAACTTCCCAAAGTAAAGAAACACACATCATAGAGTCATCTGTACAGAAGTTGGTATTCACATCTTCGGTGGCCGTGGTAGTCGCACTTGGGCGGTAATCATATAACCGAGAGTCCGTGAGGTGGAATTCTCTAGAGGAGAGACATGATGGTTCCTATAGCAGCCATGTCTGAAGCGAACGCTACGAGTAGCGACCTTCCTCTTTCACATCGTCATCTAGTGGTCCATTGCTATTCTTTGTCAACCAAGGAAGCTGCAGGGAGCCGAACCCCTTGAATGCCTAATGAGTTATAAATACGCGCAAGTACCAGGAACGCATACTCGATGAACTGACAATTGTTACCCTACTACTAAAAACACAATGGAAACAAACAGAAACAACTGAAAGATAATGATATGCAGGAAAAAGAAAAGAGTGTGAGCCACACTTTTTTAGCCTCTTGTGTTTCTCTCTCAGTACACACTCTCAACTCAGCATAAGAAGAAACCCGTGCACTGGTGAAAGAAAAGCAGCGTGTCGTCTTTAATGATGGCCTTCCAAGTGGATTTCCCTGTGGAAGAGTAATTTGGAACAGACGCGATGCATCTCCAAGGCCGAGCCCACACTGACCCCAATATAAACACGTGCATAAGACAACACAGGCAGACGGGCAAACGAATATGATAAAAAGAGAGGTACCCACCTCACCCCTCCCCCCCCAAAAAAAAAGAAGCAACCATGAAAACGGAAATAACAGGAAGTTTACCCATTGAGCAAATGGTTATCGACTTTCCCATTTGAAAATGAAAAACGAAAAGAAGAACGCATGTCAGGTGGGTAAAAAACGAAAAACTTGTTTGTTGTGTTCTATTGCATAGAGCTATCTACCCGCACTCAGAAGCATCATCGTCCATCTTTGCGTCTCGGGGTGTGACGAAAACGGAGGTGTTCTTGCTCAAAGGCGAGCTCGTCTTCGCCGAGGCGTCCAGCAGATGTGATGGCCTCAACGTTCCTTGGGTTGCCGACGAGGGTGATGAGGATCCTGAAGAAGCTTCCGATGTCGTTCTGGATTCACACGGAGAATCAGCACGCAAGCTGCTGTTCACCACAAGAGTAGGCTCCTCTTCGCATAACTCCGGCATAGTTGCTGCCTCTGAATGTGATGATTCTGCAGCGCTTGTCCTGCTCAATATTGGCCACAACATAAATACAATTGCTGACAATGTTACAGCGCCGATGCCACTTAAAACGACAAGAATAACAAACACCCAAGCCGGTGTTTTCCGTCCTTCTTGCTTTTTGCTCGGTCCATCTTTTGCAAGTGGGGTGCCATTCACAGCCAAGGGTGTCACAGAAGCGTCTTCATCGAAGACACAATCCAAAGCCCATTGCCGCAAATCCACGCGACCGCAATGCAGAGGAACAACTGAGGCACTGCCTGTTGTCAAAGGAAAGACCCGTAGACCCTCAGGTGGCACTGTTGTCAGCATCGCATGTAGCACTCGCAGGAGTGCACACCGATCCGCGTTAACAGCCGCGTTGGGGACTGCCTGAAGATGCGGGGGTGTTGCGCCAGATGGAAGTGTCCACACACAACGCCGCTGTTTTATGTTGAATACTGTAACGATGCCATACTTTTCTGTACACTCGGGATCAGTGAATGGTCGGCAGAGTTCATTTTCCCCTTGGTTACCATCACTGGAAACGGCAGCGTCCATGTCATAAAAATGATCCAGTGGGCATCCCTCTGCACCAATTAGCTCAACATTGCCAATCTCAGCCATCGACTCACCAGAGACAACGAGTAACGCAATGAGTCCGGCAAGAGTGACACGAAGCATTCCAACTTTCCTGAAGAAAAGAAACCAAACAGGCATCGCAATGGCACACGAAAACCAAGAGCATATGTTGTATTAAGGAAGCACAGAGCAAATCTGTGTATTATGGAAACTCAGTCACCAAATTGTCCACAGTCAATACGCCCCAGAAACAGAAAAAAATATATGCATGTGAGGTAGAAGTGCTTTCAAGATTAGCTTTAATATTGCCCTGGTTGAGGAGAAAGGGGAACCTTTCTCTAGCCATGAACCGATACATCATCGGCAACGCATAGAGGCAAAAGCAAGAAAATATTTAATCATAGAGCACCACCACAAGCAAAGAAAGACGAACACAAAAAAAGAAAACGAAAGGGAGCAAAAGAATTAGATGAACACGTCAAACGCACACCAGATGGTGCAAGAGAAACCAAATGCATACACATACATGTAGACTCCACGAAGCCTTGGAGCACCCTGCAGGACAAAAACAACTGGTGGCGAAAGTTTCGCAAGCCCTACCCGACACGCCGGTTAGGTTACACAATTCGAAAACGGACCACCAACAACACAAATCAGGAAAAAAGAACAGAATGGGAGTCCGGAATACACATTTTGTATAGAAAGCATATATCAACCACTTCTTTTCACATGCGTTGAGAAAAACTGCATGCATCTGTTTTGTCTTCTCCAGAAAAGACCACTTCTGGTGTCCGTTACCGGATACCGCAAGGTATTTCTTTTGTTTCGCCTGACATGAGAAGCAGTACACGCCAGAAACCTCTTTTTTAATAGCAGATACCACCCCAGCAGCTGGCCGGGTCATAATCATTCACAAAGACCCAACCGCAGAGCTATGTCAAAGTGAGAGTGCCTATAGGCATTGTCTGACTTGCAGCCACAGCTCCTATGCGGCTTTTTTTTTTCTATAGAGACGATGCCCTTAGGATAAATTGATCATAAAGAGTTACTCAATGGGCAGCAAGTAAGTGAAAATATCGTTTTGTACGCATGTTTTCACCACCAGGCAGGCTATGATGAACAACATAGTATTGAGTTGCGCAGCAGCCATGAGCTGAAGAAAAGAATGGAAGCCTTGAGTTGTACGGCGAATACAAGAAACAAGTATACCTCGTATCTCATCCGTCTGTAGTCATAAAACGCGGTTAGCATCGTCGCCGCCAAACTAAACCGTGGAAACCAACGAAGAAGGTTCACAATAACAGATGAGATCGACTCAACGAATGCACTGAGCAGTAAGTGCCTGAAAGGCTAGTCAAGTGACATTACTGCGTGAAACAAGTAGACACCAGCCAGCGCACCCAGTAAATGTATGGCCCAGGAACTCCATCGCCATGCTTCTGGAGCCGTTGCAAGGCTCACTGCCAGTGCACATGACGCACAAGACGAGAACAGATACGTCTGCAACTCGCACACCTCGACGCTATATACCTCAATAGCCGCCTGAATGACCATGGTGAAAGTAGTGTAAACAAATCACAGAAGGAGACCGAACGAGGGATTGAAGATCAGCGACACCACCAGACCCACCCCACGCCGCTGCCCCAGGCACTCCACTGCAAATTAGGGGGTCAACTTGCCTTCTCTTCAAGATGATATGCGAATTTAGTTTGCCTCCGAGAAACCGTGCATACGTTCCTCCATTTCCTTCTCTCTTGTGGTATTGATGCTGGTAAACGGCGTAACTGGTGTTACATTCTCACATTTGGAAGGTCAATTTCCGACTTCTTTGCCTTTATCCTACACCATGATTAATCACACTGAACAATAGGTGGGGCCCTTCACTGATACATGGAGCACTTATTATTATTAAATAACAATAGCAATAAAGAAAAACAATAAGAAAGAAAACAGCAAAAAAACATATACACACACATAATAATCTCATGCTACATCTGTGACGTTAAGCACGAATCGCGGCCCATAGACCTATTCACCAATCCCGTTCTTTTTTTTCTCACTTATCAAGATTGTTAGAAACGACCGTCAAATTATTTTTTTTTAAAACGGAATATTTGTCTGATGTCGTCGCCTCTCTAACTTCCCTTGTTCTGAGGTCGATGAGGATCAGAAAACAGAAGAACCAGACAACTTCACACAAAATCTTTATTCTTTCTCTGAGCTGTCAAATCCACTCAATTGGGTACTCCCTATACAGAATCATTTCCCCATCAAATCAACATCCCACTTACGAAAGGGCAACTTTAGGGTCTCACACCTCGCAGAGGCACCGCCAGATGGCGGGAATGATAAGGGGCGGGTGGGACGGTAAAGTCAAGCTTCCATCTGGGCCCTACTCGAAAGCTTCTGATTAGACAGAGCAACCAATGGGAGAGACCCGTTTACCTAATAAATTAGTTAGACACATTTGGACACACATCCTTTCCACAAGCTCCCAGAGTGAAGAAATGCAAAAAAAAGAAGGAGAACACAGATTTCAAGAGAGCACAGAGACTGGAAGCTACGTACACTACTATCGTCAACGAACCGGAGCAATCGTAGAAACACAAAAACATCCCGGCTGACCCTTTCATGGCCATTAGCGTTCTCACATCTACTGGCATCACGAGATCCATCATAATCATAAAAGCTGCACCAATCATTACAAATAGAACCACCCAGCATGACCACAATAGAAATACACTCTTCATAATGTTTGCTGTAGCACATATCATTAATAGTGATCATTCACTGTAATATCTAACAAACAAACTATACCTACGCGCACACAATAAAATCAAAACAAACAAAAAAAAACAGAAATGGAAATAACTCTCAGCCTCCGCTACAGTTCTTCTTCACTCATGATATAAATATATATATATATGTATACTAAGTGAGTGTATGTCTGCATACCACTTGTAGTTTTCTTCTTTCACCTAAACAAGACAAACCACACCGTATGATTAAAACATCTCAACAGAACACATCATGAGTGTAAAAGAAACCCAAAGGACTTTCCTTATGCGAATTGATTTTGTTCCCTTCAGGTTCCTGTATTCCTTTCAATATTTCTTCGCTTATGCTTGCTTTATATATACATATATATGTATATATATATATATATATATATATATATA
>NW_008826625.1:0-5967 GCF_000691245.1 Trypanosoma grayi
GACCACACACTCCACCGTCTGCGCCTCCACCAGCGAGCCCACCGGCGCGTTCGCGAAGACACCACCGGTGGAAGAGGAGCGCACGATACACGCAGGTCAGTCGCACAGAAAGCAGACAGCTGCAGCGCGGCACACACAACAACAAAAAACCAACACAAAGGCATACCTGTCAGAGTGGTGGGGCACATTCCACTGAGAGAACGCACCACCACCAAACGATGCAACCAAAGAGAACACCACCAACGCCATTGGCAGCCAACACAACACACAGCCCCGATACGCCACACCAAAGAGCAAGACATAATTGCGCCCCAACACAACACGTAAACGTAGGAACACACACGCAAAGCTGCACATGCGCAAAGGCCACCAAAGCAGAACAGACAAGACGACAAACCGGCACCTCTGAGCACGCAACTCACTCAGCACGTGACAACAGCGCTGCCCGCTCACTTACACGCACAATTACTGCACTCCCAACCAGCACACAGGAGGCACCAACAGCACAACATTCAAACGCCAGCTCAGCAGCAGAAAAAAAAAAACAACGGTCTGCTTCACAGCACAGGCACTACAACACAAAGCCATCTGCAACCACTCACGGGTTCAGAGCCTCATTCATTGAGTGCCCACGTGGCCTCACAACATATCCGTTCAAATCCACAACTATCTCCACCACCAACACCACAGAAAGAACAGCATGAAAGAAAAAAAAACCGATAGTGCTCACAACACAGCACTCAGGCAACCTGCACAGCACCACGCATGCACATTCCACCCAAAAGAAAACACCACACTCAATGAAGAGAGAGGGCAGCACCAGCTCCCCATCACCGCAGTCGGGGTCGTCCTCACATTTGATGCGACGGTGCAAGGGAGCAGCAATGCGTGCAGCAAGTAGAGAAAGAAAACTAAAAAAAGAAACAGCCCAAGGGATGACAATTTGTCCAGTGCGTCTCTGCCCACGGAGGAGCGTCATCAACAGCAGCAACGTCTTACCAGCCGTCCACAGCGCAGGAGCGGTCCCCTGCACTCACCGCCGGACGGGCTGCGGGCAGCGGGGCGGGGAAGGCAGCGGCCGCCCACACACATCAGCGGAGAGGCACCCACGACGCCGACTCCCAACACCAAGCCACACAGCACACACACACACACAAAAGAAAAAGAGAAGCTTATCAGCAGTAAGAACTGCGTTACCCAAGAGAAAAAAGAAAGCGCGTGAGGCATGCCCACGGAGCAAGAAAACAAAATGCGTTTAACACCCACCCACACCAAACACAAAGACACTCAATGCGCCATGATCGCAGAGGCGACCAAGACGGCCAACACAAGCGGCATCAAAGCGGAGGCAGCAGCACTGCCATCAGCATTCAGCTTCAGATCAAGGTTCCTGCCGTGCGCTGTCACGATCCTCTGGCGGCTATCACCATTAGTAGCATGAGTGGTGCCGGCTGAGAGTTTGGAAACCACTGGTGTTTCAGTGTCTCCTGTTACTGCAGAGGTGCTGGTCTGACCATCCTCAGTTCCTGAAGCAGTCGAACTTCTTTCTTTGGTGGCATCAGTGACGGTTTGACCCACGGGCGCCTCGGAGCTCGTCGTGGCAGACGTCACCTCCCTGTCGCTCGTGTCAGCTGAACTCACGACTGTGACTTCGGTGCCTTGGGTGGCCGGTGCAGTCTGAGGTTTGCCGCCCTCCGGTTCTGCAGCTGTGGGATCGATGATGTGCCGGTCGACAGCCGTGTTGATCCGCAGAGTTGACATGTCCGCACCGAGCTTCGACAAGCTTGAAACACCACTGGCCGTGCTGCTCTCAGCCTCCGGCAGCATGGCGGTGCACACGTCCTCGTACCGCGGGCAAGCAATGCTGCCGCCCTTGGCGAAGTCACCATGAACCTTCAGGAACTTCCCCTGCGGGCACAAGTAGTACGTGGGGGCACCAGCGTACTGCACGTACACCGACCCCTCAAAGCACGCCACGTGCACGCACACGTCGCCAACCGCCTCGCCCAACACCGTCAGATCATTTCCTCTAACACACCGCGAGTTCGCGCCGACCAGACTCCCCGGCATCTTGCTCCGGTTGCCATCAATGCAGCTGAAGCCTTTGTCCGCCACAATAATGGGGCAGTAATCCATCATGTCCTCCCGCCTGCCACCAAGTATCTTGCCACCCTCGGCATTGAAGTACTTGTACGCGTCTGGAATCTCTTCGTACGTTTGAATGACACACGTCCCCAAGGCTTGACGGTCAGACGTGCATCGCAGTTTATCATCATAAGAGCTGTCACAGAACATGGCAACGTTGTTTGATACGCCGTTCGTAACACAAGTCTTGTTCAGAAAATCGCATCCAGCGCCCCTGCCCCACCGCATCGGCTCCGCCTTCGAATAGTCAACACTGTAATACTCCATGTCTTCGAATGCTGAAAGTGTTATAGCTGTGTAGCGTCCAGCGCCCACAAAACCGGCCATCAACTCGTCCTTAGCATTGCGCCGCTTCCAGTGGGAACTCACACCCAGCATTGTGTACAACTCCCAGTCAGCCAAATTTCGTCTACGCTTTTTAGACATTTGACTGGCAGCAGCTTCCTCTGCTTGAATTCCAAGAGGAACAGCTGACCTCAAATCCAACTCGCCGTGTTGCGGCCATTCGGCGGATACCTCATCGCTTGTCCACACAGTATCGTCCTCCATCTCCATGCCATAAAACCTCTTGCATTGGTAGTGATACTTTGCCCATACTTTTGTCTTCGCCGCATCAAAAACGAAGACCTCTTTTCCTCGGGCTTCCTTGATTGATATTCCAACCATCTTAGCTTGTTTATGCATGGTCTCCACGTTAAAGCCAAGTGTGTGCGCAATCTCGTGTGCGGCGACGCGGACGGCCTGCGACGTGCGTGCAATGTGGCGCGGACTGTAGTTGATCACGCCAATCAGCGGCCGCCCATTGGGGTGCACCGCGCACGTCGCCGCCCACGCAAAGGCACCATCAACGGCCGGCGCAGCAGTGGCGTACAGCACCATGTCGATGCCTTCAATACCCTTCGTGTGGTGCTCTTCAGGGATGTTGAACCGGCCACAAACAGTCGTATCACTGTACCTCGGCACAACGATGGGGCTCTTCAAAGGATCTACGGCAAGCCGGTCGGCATGCAGCTTCACAGCCTCGTGGATAATTGTGTGTTCCAGAATGTTCTGCTTCTCTGGAGTCATGATGTCCTTCGCGGTGCACTTCTTGTGTTTCCCGAATACATTCAAATACTTATCATCTTCTTTGGTGCAGTTAGAGCCCCTGATCGGATCTACCATGAACACCTTGATGCGGATGGGTTTGCGACCAACACGTGGAAACGAAGGTATGCTTGGAACCGGAACACCATTATTTGTAGCCATACCTTCGGCAGCTTCCACCTCTCCTGACGTCTCAGCCATTATCGCATTGTGTGTCGATGAAGGGCTTCCAGAAAACAACACTTTTTTATCTTTGACGAGAACATTGACGTAGTCGTAAATGCAGCGGTGGTGCTCCGTCATTGCGAGAGTGCTGCCGGCGCAGTGCACAAGGAGCAGCAGCGTGACGCCCAGGAGGCATCGCATTCGTTGAGCGTTCATCTTGGTAAGCTTTTTCATCTTGTGGGGGCGAATAACAGAGAGTGCAGAAGAGAGTGTGTGAGAAAGAATTGAAGTAAGACGCCCATGCATGCATAATCAAACCTCACGTGTCCACACGGTGAAGCATCCACACAGCAGAGGAAGGAGGGCACAGCAACCACGTCAAGAAGTGGGGGTGGAGAGGTGGTGTCAGTCACGCACGCAATGCGCATCACTCAGCTCAGGCGTTTTGTTAGGATGTGGTGGTTCAGCCTCACCACGAGGGCACACGCTGGGGGGCCACGAAGGGCCAACGAGGATAGAGACAGAGAGAGAGGAAGCAGACACTATGGGAAGCGGCCGATCAGCGCGCCAAGGCACTTGTCCACCCGAAGAGGGCGAGACCGCACCGCCAGTTTGCCCTCCG
Source organism: Trypanosoma grayi (assembly GCF_000691245.1). NCBI lineage: Eukaryota > Euglenozoa > Kinetoplastea > Trypanosomatida > Trypanosomatidae > Trypanosoma > Trypanosoma grayi. Next base: position 4,019 of record NW_008826625.1, read on the forward strand.
CCTGCAGTAGCCGCAGTCCACAGAGCGACAAGCAGCTCAGCCGCAGCCAAGTGGGAGGCATCAGGCATGCCGGTTTGTTTAGAGCGCAGTCGTTGTGCAAGAAGGCAGAGAACCAGAAGGGTGACCAGACCACAGTGTACTTATTGTTAATCGGCATAGCTCGTGGAACAACACATCATGCCACTGTGCATCCATGCCAAAATGGACATTTACTGCGGCAGAGGGGCACCATCAACGGTTATCAAGCTAAATGAGTGTGACGTGCTCGTTAGTTTACCCCACACCGCATCAGTCCAAGACAGCAGTCGGCTCATCCGTTTGTCCCACAGAAACACCGAATCAAAACGGCGTGAGCAATAGCAGTGAGGGATGTACTTGCTAAGACAAAGACGACCAGAATAAGAAATGTGTCTTACCACCACTTCTTTTCCTTGGTGCAGAAAGCAGTGGCTTCATCAATCCGTTGCCGGCCACACGATATCCTGCAAGTTGCAGTTAAAACGACCGCAGGTTGCCACGCCAGGAGTTCACATGCTGCGGTCTTGTTCACACCCTCTCATCGACTCGTAAGCGTCATTCCTATTTGTTTCTGAGAAGCCACATTTTTCCCACTGGAGCAGGTGTTGGCTGGCCCTTAACCGGCAGGACATGCATACACCTCTTTGTCTACCTCACGACGGACCTCACTGAGACCCAACTCCCTCAGCAGCACACTATCTGAAGAATGAACGAGAATGTTCGTAGCTGCACCAGCGTAATAGCAAGGGACACAACAACTTGAGATAATACGGACGAGCACGGCAAATGACAGGGCAGTTATTGCTTTCGTGAATAATGACAAAAAACATCCAATAGCACGTCAAAAGTACGCACGCAGGCGCTGGCTCGCCCTCTCATTGCGCCGTGGAGCACGGCACCACCAGAAGAACCAACAGCGGGAACGCGAGTGGAAAGAGTGGGAAGCATGAGGGGTGATCAGAATTTCCCGGTACAAGTGTCAAGCAAGGAAAGAAGAACACAACTCGCGACCTGGCAATGCCCCAAGAAGAAGCCACGCGATATTAATGAGCCCCCCATGTCGTACAGCATGTCGTGCACACACGCCACACAACGCTGGCCACTCATTGGGGCACACGATGCCCGGTGAGAAGCCTTCCAAATCCGAGGAGTCACGGCCCACTCGCGTTGAGAGCCGTGGCGCAATTATCGGTGCTCGGCCCCCCCGCCACGCATGGGGCGTCGTGCGCCACAGCGCTACCAACAGCGNACTCGCGTTGAGAGCCGTGGCGCAATTATCGGTGCTCGGCCCCCCCGCCACGCATGGGGCGTCGTGCGCCACAGCGCTACCAACAGCGCTACCAACAGCGCCTCCCCGTGAAGCGGAGGGGGAGGATGAGGCAGCAGTACCATCGCTGGCTAGAGGACTCTTACGCAANCGTTGAGAGCCGTGGCGCAATTATCGGTGCTCGGCCCCCCCGCCACGCATGGGGCGTCGTGCGCCACAGCGCTACCAACAGCGCCTCCCCGTGAAGCGGAGGGGGAGGATGAGGCAGCAGTACCATCGCTGGCTAGAGGACTCTTACGCAACAATGCGATCCCCCTCCACAGAGTAGCTCTGTGAAGGGGAGGAAAAACAGAAACAGATCACTTTTTGGAGAGCAGTACATCCGCTGGGGAAACAATTCAACACCGCCGAGAAGAGACACAGCGGTGCGGTGCGCAGACAATAGAGAATTCAGAGTGCATCCACACACTGCGTCCAGTCAGCTGGTTGTCTGAATGGCCTGCGGGGCAATCGCCAAACCTGACGCGGCTTCAGCCTCCTGTGATTCTTTTCGTTCGTCTTGCTGCCTCTGTCGCTGTGGCCTCTCCGCTGCCCACTCGGCCTCTCCGGTAGTCCGCAGGGAATCGCCAGCGTGGTAGCGAAGGTACTGTCGGTGCGGCTCGGG
>NW_008826626.1:0-5961 GCF_000691245.1 Trypanosoma grayi
GAACGTGAGGAGTTGACGGAAGACTTACACACTCAATGTGTGAATGGGGGAGGTGAAACGAAGCCATTTCAGAGGACACACACACACACACACAGATTAAAGAAGAAGCAAAAAAGAAAACCAGGCATATACTAATATCAGTCCTCCGAGCCGTCGGCAAGTGGGGAATTCTTGTACACCCGCATTTGTATCGGCCTCCTCTGCACCCAAGAGCGGCTGTTGTCCCAGACGAGTTGCAGCACACCGTCTTGCGGGGCGCAAAAACGATCGGCACCATCTGCCAGCTTTGACTCATGCACAAGTGGGTGCTCCTTCGTCGTTTTCTTGATACTCTTGTCGATGACCACGCGCTTCCTCTCTGGGTGAACGGAGATGCCCTCTGTCTTGGGGTAGAAATTCACCAAAAATCGTACATCGGCGCCGGAGGTGGAGACAAATTCCCACACGACCTCTTCTCCCTTCTCCAACTCGAACGCCTTCTCCAGAGTTTTCCCCGGCTTCAGATTGATGTCCTCCGTGACAACGTCACCTTCATCCTCTTCCTCCGCAGTGAACGCAGCATTGGGGTCGTAGGAGGCAATGCAGCCATTGGGACAGCTGCAGTGACCGCCCAAAAAAGACGGCACGCGCTCCTTACCAATGACGATATCAAGGGCCTCCGGCGTGTCGGCTGGACTTACAAATGTGATCTTCTTTTGAAATCCCTCGTGGAGTGACCGCTTCAGGATGTTGTACGCGAACATAATCATGCGGGGGCAATTGACAACCAGTAGACGATTTACTGCGTCGGCGTAGTGTGCCTGGAGCTCCCAAAGCACTTCATGTAACAACTCCAAAGCGGGCCTTGACAAATCCTTGTACCCCAAACCAGAGGCGTCCAAAACCACCGTCACGGCCTGCAGCCTGCCCTCGGCCGGCGCAATGCCCGGCACCGCCCGCTCCTGTAGACGCATGCTCTGGTAGCGGCAGATATTCCACCCTACCTCCAGCGCGTAGGCCGCGCACCCTTTGCCAAGATCTGCTGCCGTCTTCCCCACTGGAGTCTGCTGCTTTAGCTTGCGCAACGTGTCATGCACCTCCGCCTTACCAACAAGCCAGTACGCGACTGGAATGCCGTGCTTGTCCCAGAAATGAATGCCAAAATGAAGACTGGTGCAGAGAGTGGCAACAATCTTTTCACGTTCCGTAACGGTAGGGCGCATCTTGATGTTCAACCGAGCGCATAAATCTTCTTCGTCAAACCCACGAACACAGAACGGACTCGGGTGCACAAGCAGTGAATCAATCTGGTACCGCTCGCGGAACTTCAACATATCACGAATAGCCTTCATGGTCTTTTCAACGTCCCACCGATTCGACAGAAGGAATGCGTAGGCTATGAGGCGTTCCTCATTTTGCTTAGTTGGCAAGTCGCAAGTTCCACTGCTTTGCGCACGGAGAAACAAAGGAGGGAGTGGGTCGAACTCACCTTTAACCCTGACGAGAACCTCAGTGATTTTACGCTCAGATTTGTCGTGGAGTGGAGCAAAAAGAGGAACGAAGACAGGAACGTTGACCATTTCAAGTCGATAAGACTGACGATATGACTACGTGCACTCACAAAGAACACAGAAGCAAAGACGAACACGTGGTAATGAGACAACATGCTCCACAAAAATATTTCACCACGACGCAAAACAAGGGGGAAAGGAATAACGCAAGAAACAGTAGACAAACGAGCGGTGAAAAACACAAAAAAAAACACGAAGCAAAGTGAGTTGCATCAGCTCAGGGTAAGGAGGAAAAAAGGACCCCTACAATCTTACCCGACGGACCCGCTTATGCCTTGTGCTGGTACACCAGAACATACACCGCTTCCCCTTCAACAGCCTCCTGCATGGTGGCCGTCGTCACCCGCGCGTCATTGCAAAGCGTAAGCACCTCGCCTCCACGCACCGCTTCCACCGCTGCCGGAGCAACATTACCAGACGATGACGCGTCTGTGAGATAAGCAACATAGTGCCCACGCTCAGTGGCCCTACCACGATGGGAAACAAATGCCACGAGTTCATACGTCCTTGCCGCGTTGCTAACTGTGGTGTCAGCGCACGTGGACTTGGGAAGTACCAGAGTTTTGGAGAAGTGCACAATATTGTCCAGTTTAACAAGTTCTCCCTCCGCGGTCACAGCCCACCGCCGCACCTGAAGAAGAAGCACAATCGGTAGGCGCCGCAGCTTAAGCGTTTTAAGAAGATCCTTTTCACGAGCGTCGTCGTGTACCCGCTCCATCTGAAGCGTCCTCTCAAGAGCCACTTCGAGGCTACACTCCGCACCGAAGCAGACATCTACCTGCAGCATGAAAAAACCCTCGACAACAACTGATACATGATCCTTCGTTTTGCTTTTACCCTTCAGGTGGCTCTCCACTGAACCGCCAAATATGGCACTGAAGAGAATGGAGTGCCTCTCGTCGCTCTGCTCCCGCACAGAGAGCCGCTCTCTCCCATTCACAAAGGTCCACCCTTTTGTTTGTGTCTTATTTCCATGCGAGTCATCTGCGGTGTCTCCGAACTTAGCGTTTTGTCTAAAGCGCCGTTCCAATGCACACAGTTCCGCCTGTATAATCTCAAGCATGTGCTGCATGAACTCTGCAGCATCTTCCTGGACTGACCCATCCATATTGCCCTGACGCACGGGCGAAGAAAACGACGTCGCTTGCCCGTGTAACGCGAGGGGAAGGCGTGGCGGCGCAATCGACTGTGTGGGAAGCCTCGCCCAGTACGACAGCAGCCATCTGCCCAAAGTAGCAAGTGTTGGACACAATTCTATTTCTGCCGCTGCCGAAACGGCTAGCTGCGCGAAGGGCGGCGTAAATACCAGTGCCTGCAGGACGGCATTTATAAAACAAGAGTTCCTATTATTCAAAACACCCTGCACGTGCGGTGGATAAGAGAAAGTCGTTGCGAAAGGCGACCTCCTCCGACCCGTTGCGGGCGACGATATGAGCGATCCGTACACCTCCTCCAAGTTGAGGCTCTCAACAGGCGCTTGCCGAAAGCCCGTCAGCGCGGCGCCACCATGATGACTGGGCACAACCCTCCCTGAGCCGTTCCCCTTCCTTTTCTTATTCGTAGCAGCAACCACCGATCCTGGCGGACCGGGCGGTGGGCCACTAGCCATTGCTGCCCGAAGGTAGCAGCACACCAAAAAAGGAACTACACACAACAACAACAACACCAACGAAAAGGTGAAGACATGAAAGCAAACGAAAAAAAAAAAACGGATAAAGCGCATGTAATGCCTTGTAACGGAGGAACAAAAATCACTCAGCGCGAGGAGCAAGTATTAAAAATGACACGGTGAAGTGAAATCGTTGAAGCCACTGTCGTCCCTACGAGAATGTTACCTGCGAGCCGCCTAGAATACGATCAAAGAAGGAACCGATGCGTTTCTTCAAACGCCCACCGTTGAGACTCATCGAAGCCGAATTCTTGCTTTCAGGCGCAGGTGATGAGGTAAAGGCCGAAGTTCTGTCCACTGACGCCAGAAGGTGACCCAACGCCGCGTCTGTGACCTCCTCCCAACTAACCTCGGTGTCAGCCGCAATCGGGCAAGTGAAGATGGATTCAATAAGACGAATATCATCGGGGTTCTTCAGCGTCTCTCGGCTTTTAATAAACAGCTGAAGCACGATCAGTCTCGAACAACAGCACAACATAGCAGCAGCTTGCTTCTGTCGTGGCATGGCGTGGCCGACGGCATCTGCGCATTTCTGCAGATTGTTGAAGCTCTCATCAAACAACACATCCATCATACCAACCGGTGCTGGATTGTGCTCGCGGAAGGCTACCAACAATCGTTTTTGTACCGCACGGAACATTTGCGCCGCCTGCGATAATGCCTCCTGTGCCTCCAACAACTCCTTCCGCACAGCGAGGTGTGTGTCAATGACCCGGTAATAATTCTCTAAGGGAAGCGAATCCGGGATACTGAGTTGCACATCCGAGCCGTAGTAGGTGTACAATCGCTGCTGAAGTTCGTCTGCTAGGAGCCAAAGTGCTTCCATCGTTGACGCCTGCAGTCGAAATCGGCTTGCGTTTTTAGAAACCAGAAGCGTAGCGTCAGCACCATTCACGTATTGAACCGACATGATGTTTGCTGTGATGTCACTAGAGCTTGCCATTTCGGGAAACAAATCTAGTAAAGAGGGTGGCACGTCCTTCTCGGTGTTGAGCTGCATGACGAAGTCCGGACACTTCACCGGCGGAATGGGCCGCGCCACAAGCGTTAGAGGGAGCCGCATCGTAGCACTTACCGTGTATTCCACACCGCTTGCACCTGTGTACATGACAACAGCGTGGGCATTCAGGGATGAGGGTATAATCATGTCCTGATGGCTTGCAACGTCGAACTTAAAGGGGAACTGCACTACCTCACGCACTGGCATGCCACCGCTCAAAACTCTCTGCTGCGCATCAACCTGCACCGGCTCCACCACCTGCACCAGAACCGTCACGTCACACACAATGGCTTTTCCAGTGTCGTTGCGAAGTGACAAAATTGCGAGCGTCGTGTCCCAACGCCCCTCTCCACCGCTTGGCGCAGTTTCCCAGGAAACACGCACCAATTCCTCAGTTGTCGGCTTGCGCTGGACAGATGCGTTTGTGTTGCTCACTTGCTTAATTGTGTGCTGCACGCGCCGCAGCTCTTGTTCCATTTCAGCATAGTCCGCTTCCTTGCTTTCCAGCGGCTGGATGGGTTCCTCCTCGGGGTCGGTGCCAAGATAGTTGACAGCCACCGTCCCGTCAGTGCTGAGCGAGACGATCATTCCTTTTGTCCCACAAAGACCTGCCACCTCGAGCCAGAGTGGGGCTGCTGTCGTCATCTTTGCGCTCCACTCGAGTGCCATGTCTGAGTACACGTTCACTGACCCCTTCACTGTGCCCACGAGAAGGTTATGCGCACCTGCATCAGGGACATAGAATGATGTGAGGCACAAACTTTCCACATCAAGGCGCCTTGAATAGCGCAGGGCCCCGTTCATCTGCAGAACGAACAGTGTGTAGTGACACAACACCACGATATCGGCATCCTCTGCTTCTAGCCCACGTGTTTGGCGGCATACCTCAATGCCAACCACGTCATCACCCAAGACAAACATCCAAGTCGGCGCCATGACGTCGCCATGGTGCCGCTCTATCATGTTTCCGTCACTGTCGATTGGGGCTTCTGCTCGTATACGGTTGCTTGTAAGGGTTGCAAAGGAATAGCACATGAGATTCATGGCGGAGTTGTTGGTAAGGAAGTAGTCTCGCTGCGGACAGTACGTCAGACATCCTGGTAATAAAAACTGTGAACTTGGTATGCAGCACTGTAGCACCACGGCGTTGTGGTTGACAATCGTGAGCAGGCCATCCATTGACTGCACGCATACCATCTCATGCGAGGCGTGGCCAAAAGTACCACACGTAAAGTTGTACGCACTACTTTCCAGACGCGCCTCGTGATACACCACGATACGATACGAGGTATTGAGAGAGTTCTCCATACCAGTGGTCTTCTCTATCACACTTCCCTCGCGTAGCACGCGAGCAAGCAGCATTCGCTTCGGAAGAAGGACCGCCAGAAGATTCAACGGAGCGCCACCGCTAACCGGCTCCAGTGGGCGGCACGCCACCTGTAGGATCGGCTCCCCAAAAGACTTTTCCACAAGTGTATCCTCCGGCTGCGCAGCGCCCTTCTTTGTCGGCTTCAGCACACGCAGCATCCCTGAGAAGGAACCAAAAATGATTTTGTTTTCCTCATCCGGATCATTATCAATGTTACCTACCGTCAGTGCCGCGGCGTGGCTGAACTCCTCCCTGTTGTATCTGTTGTACCAGTAGTCACGCAGCTTAAAAAGCGACCCCATTCCCCCACCACTCACTACCTTTTAACAGACCAAATGACATAAATAGAAGAAGCAAAAAGAACAAAAAAAAA
>NW_008826627.1:0-4531 GCF_000691245.1 Trypanosoma grayi
TATATATAAACACAACGTATATATATAAATATAAATAAATATTGTGCACTTCAGGCGGCTTCAAAAGAGGCTGCACAGAAGGGTTCAGAGACGCGGCGACACATGTGATGATGCTCCAAATGCAGTCATCAAGTGCCACGCATGTGAGTGTCGGGGTTGCGCGGTGCGTCGCTGGGCCAATGTTCATCCCCAACTTGCCCTTCTCTTTTCGTTGCCGGCCTTGGGGTCGGTAAATAGAAAGAAAACAAAATTAACAATCCAGATTCCGTTTTTTTCCCCTAACTCACACGCTTTGATTCATTTTTGGTGGTCCTCTGCCCGCGTCCGAAATTTTCTTTAACGTCCTGAGTCACACCAACATTAGACAAACCGACCGTTAGATACATTTGCGCACATACATACACACACGCAGCTACATATATATATTTATATATGCATATAAATACAACCCATATGTTTACGTTGACATATATATTCGGTCACAGGCAGCCAACGCATATCAAATCACTCCAATGCACCTTCCCACGAAGGCACAGTGACGCAAAGAAACGTAACGCACAGCAAACGGGGGCTATACGAGGTGAGGGGGGTGGAGGGAGAAGAAGAAAAAATGGGAGTCTGCCTATAACCGGCATTATTTTCGTAATTTCCCAATAATTTTCTTCTGCTTTACTTTTCGGTTATATATATATATATCCCAAGCATCCAGACAGACACTTTCACGTCGACTTGCATATAACTCTCTCCATTTTCTTTCTTGTTTATTCTCTCTTCCTCTTCGACTTAGGTCCTCCATTAGATTACGTTTGCAGGTACTTCTTTTTTGGTGTGTTCCACACGTCGCTTTCATTTTTTGGGTGATAGTACAACCTTTTTTCGGTATAGTTTTTCTTTTCTTTTTTGCTTTCTCCCCCTTTCCCCAATGTTGTGTTTATCACGTGGATTCACGCCCTTTCTTTTGTACCTTTTTTTGCTCTTTTTTTTTTTGTTGTAGCCGGCTTCCCGCTGTGCCTTGCCGCACGTGCATAACAATCCATGCGTCCGTACAAACATATGTAAATATAAATATGCAGGTGCATTCATATACACTTAAGTGTGTACATACACAAACAAGTAAATACTAAATCCGCCATTTTCAATACGTGTTATCCCAAATATATCTATATATATATCTTCGCAGCCCACACGGCTAATGTGCCAGCCTCCTCGTTGCAGTCGCCGCTCCGCCGTGACCACACCGTGAAGTGCTGGCCCAGCAGCTCTCTTCATGCGGGAGGGGCAACACAAAACCGACCCATGGGTGAAGAAACAAAAACAAAAAAGCCAAAAAAAAAAAACAATGAAACACACAAAAAAAAAAATCACACACCATTTTTATCGCTTAGCCAAAAAAAAAAAAATGATGCATCTCGCAAAACAATCACAACAACAACTCAAAAAAAAAAACAACAACCAAGAAAAACACACAGGAAACACGGAAAAAGCGTTTTTGAGTTTTCATCGTTTTCTTTTCACTCCCCGTCTGCCTTTATCGGAGAGTGAAGAAGAATGATGAGAAGCAAGAAGGAAAATCAAACTTTTCAAGTGAAGAAATAACTAAACGTACTACATTACAATTGCATGTATTCCCCGGCGTGAGGCCGCATCGCATTGAATTGTCCCTTGATTCTCAGTGACTTCTCATTCCCCGTCTCGCTCTATCTCTCTTTCTCTCCCAAGTACACGTATATATACAGAAATATATATATATATATATACACACACACACACATGAAGACACAAAGACACATGAAGACACAAACGCACACTGGCCTCGGAGAAAAGGGGATAAAAAAAGTCGAAAGCGAGAAAAAAGTCAGTACAGAAGAGGGACACATACATAATGCGGCTGAAACCTCTACCTCTTGTGTCTCTTCGTCTTCCCCCCCTCCACTCGACTTCATCTGTAAGGCGAATGTGGAAATTGCTTACGGGACCGGCACATACGCATAAGACGGCGGTGGGGGTGGGGTGTAGAGCGTGTCCACAGGGGCCCAGAAGAAAGTGTTTCCTTGAACAGGAGTCATTTCAGAAGGACGCACGTTGACAGCATTAGACGCCAGGAGCAACTGCTGGCCGTTTTCGAGAACAAGTACGGCTGGCTGCGACTTTTCGCTTCCACATTTTGGGTGCACCGCAGGGGCGCTCGGGGGGGCCGGTGGATTACAAAAATCCGCCGGATACATTGGAGGCAATTGGTACAATGGAGGTGGAAAGAACATCTGCTGCGGCTGCTGCACGGCCTCAATCAGTTGCGGCGGCGGGGAATTGAACACGTCCATTACCTTGTACGCAGATGACGCCCTTGACGAAGAGTCGCTGCTCAGGTTGGGCCCCACTGAGCCTGAAATGGAATCACGAGACTGTGCATTACCACGTGGGCAAGCCCCACCGTTTGTGCTGCTGTTGCTCGAAACCACTGTACCGGCGTCCAGGGAATTGCTGTGGTGAAATTCCGGGATCCCAGCTGCGTTCCGTGGAGGCGGGAATACGCAAGCGCTTCGTGGTGCAGGTGCACGAGCAAGTTTGCCTTCTTCGCGACGGCGGCGGCGCTCACGCTTGGCCTCCTCACTGTCAGCATACTTCACCATCACTGGGGGGCCACGGAAGTGCTCGGAGTTGCCGTGCAATTTCTGCAGCACATTCTTGGAGCATTCAAGACAGTCGTACTCGGCGTACACAACCCACACCGGGTTGCCGTAGTGGTCTTCCCGCGTCGCGCAGTACGTCAGGGTGCCGAAAGACGCCAAGAACTGCTCCACCTGCTCTTGTGGAACCGTAATAGGAATATTGCGAATATACAGAGCATTAGATACCGAAAATGCTGCTTTACCAGAGTGCTGGGACGGGAAAACACAGAGATTGAAATGATGACCATGTGATACCACATGACGACGATTCATTGCATCATATGCGCGGCGCCCCTCTTCCTCTGTGTTAAAAAGCACGAAACCGAAGCCTTTGCTCTTTCCAGTGGAGGCATCCAGCATCACCTTGGCACTAATTGGTTTGTACTCCGCGAAGATCTGCTCAAGGTCTGCATCGTTCAGGTTCCGGGGAAGCTTCGCCACAAACAGGTTCTGAAACGACATATGCCGACTTCGTAGGCTTTCGAATCAAAAAAGGTTGCTTCTAGTTTATAAATGATCCTCGAGGAAAAAAAACAAAAACAAAAAAGGTCACACAATAGTTGTGAGAATGCCACACGTCTGCTCATATGCGTGACATGGAGAAGGTCAAGAGATGCCGATACCACCGACTTTACTTATATCAAAAATGTTTTTCGTTTTACAGCAGTTGACCGGCTGTCTATCGCCTTGTTGTTAATCTTCTTTGTTGCCGATTTTCTTCCTTCTCTTTTCGCTGCATGGCTTACGTTAATTTGTCTCTGTTCGTTTGGCAATACGCGCAAGATGATGGCGCGATTTCTTTTGGTGCGTTGAGCTTCTGAACCCCTTGCTCACACCAGGGAACGAAAATGAGGGAAAATATGAAAATTGTTTTTGTAAGGCTTTTTTCTCTCTCTCTCTCTCTCTCCCCGCCTCTCTTCTCTGCTTCTCCCTGTCCGTTCTTGTGCACAGGGAGGGAGGGATAGAGCGCGCGCGCGAGAGAGAGAGAGAGAGAGAGAGAGGGAAAGAGAGAGAGCACAGGCGGAGGAGGGCGTGCGCGAGAGCAGATGAGGGGGCGACCGAGCGCACAAACAACGGGTCACACAGAGAGCGGGTAGCCGCCAGCTCTCGCTCCGGAGCGCAGAAGTTGTTTTCGCCCCACAAGGTCTCCAGCCCCAATTCTTTTGTTTTAACGATTTCTTTTTTGCTTCTTTTTGTTTCCCTCTTTTGGGTTTTATGTTTTTTTTTTGTGTTTTGTCCTTTTGTATCGATCTGTTTCCTTCTTTTTTTTTTTTTTTTTTTCCCNTGTCCTTTTGTATCGATCTGTTTCCTTCTTTTTTTTTTTTTCTCTCTCTCCCCCTTCCGCTTGTTCGTTGCTTTAGCCGGCTTTTTTGTTTTGTTTTGCTTTGCGTTATGGCTCCAGAAGCAGTTCGCGTTATCGCTGTCTCTCACATTATTTCGTCGCTCCGTCACCCGCTCGCACTCTATCCGCTTTGTGTGCAGCCGAGTTGCGGAGCCTCCACGTACCACGTGACGCGCGCCTGACACATTATTAGTGATCACACAACAACATAACGAAAAACAAAACCAAAAAAAAAAAACACAGACACAGATGCACATACAAAGACTCATTTGGGTTGATAAGTGGAAAACAATGCGCCAACAGATCGTCTTCCCCGCCTGCCTGTAGAGCTGGGGACGGGAGGGTGGTGGTGGTGGTGGTGGTAGAGGGTGTGTGTATGTGTGTGACAACCGCGATGATGGAGCGCAAACGATACACCAAATAATTCGCCACCGCCTCCTCCCTCACCCTGCCGGTGCATTGATTCACGTGAATATATGTGCGTGAAGGGTGTTATTACAACAGAAAAGAAAAAAAAAAA
>NW_008826627.1:4678-5959 GCF_000691245.1 Trypanosoma grayi
AATCCCTCTGCCCGCCCGCCTCTACCCACGCATGGGAGACGAGCAGGAAGACGACATGTCGCGAAGGGAGTGATGCCGAAAAACAAACAAAAAAATCATCAAACAAATGAAAAATGCGATGGGGAAAATAAACAACAGTAAATGAGAGAAAAAATTGAGTGAATGAGTGAGTGTGTGAGCGAGAGGGGGAGAGGTCGAGGGGTGATGATGATTCAGGAAGAAATGATGTGTGTGTGTGTGTGCGTGTGAGGAGCAAAAAAAAAAGTAAGCAATGACAACAGGAAAGAATCTGGAAAAGACAAGTGGGGCTGATTGCTTCATTCCATTTCTCTATGTAATTCAGTCGTTTTATCTCAGCCTCTTTTCTTTCTTGCTTTCTTTCTCTCTCTCTCTCTCGTTGTGTGCGTGCGTGTGGCTCTGCATGCCCCCACACCGGGGGGCCGAGCCGCAACCGTCACTGACGCGCGGCCGACAAAGCGAACGGCAACAGCACCAACACAAATATGAAATGGCGAACCGGAAAGGGTGTAGAGCAGCGGCAACATTATGTGGGAAGTAGAAAAAAAATTGGGAGCACAAATATTGGGAAAAACAAAGCAAAATAGATATCACCAACCAAAACGACAGCAACGGCAACAATGAAGAACTTCTTTTCGCTCTCACCAAATAACAAAAACATATCTTTTCTTGTTTTCCCACATGTGATCTTCTGCAACACACCTGATCTTTCATCGTTCGTTCTTGTTTCAGCTCCTTCACATTTTCTCTTTCTCTCAACGTCTGACGCACGCCCACTCGCGCATACCCCTGGTGGTGTATGAGAGAGAGAGAACCTAGGACGCCTTTCCTTTTGATATCACACAAGGAAGATAGGGGGATTGTAGGGGCATCCACTATGATGATGCGTGTACCTTTGCCCAAGGGCAACACAGGAAGTCATTTTTTTCTTCTTCTTTGACGCCCTCTAAGAGTTGCTCACGCCTGGCCTTACCGCCTCCCCCCTCTCCCTCCTCGTTAGATGCGCCGGAGCACCCTCCACCACCACGCGAGAGAGAGCAGCAACAGACACTGCGGAAATGGAGAGAGCGAGGGGTTGGGGAAGTGGGAGGAGGTGGAAAGAAAGAAAGTCTATTTTCGCCCTCTAATGGTCCCACCATTACGGACCCGTCACGTTTTTTTTGAAAATTCCCCTCAGAATCATCGCACGTGCGGTTGTCTCTCTCCCAGCAGTTCAGCAGCCCAGTGCCCCACCACAACCACGCCAAACAAAAAACACGAAAA
>NW_008826628.1:0-5957 GCF_000691245.1 Trypanosoma grayi
GGGGGGGGGAGGGGGAGTTGGGGCGAATGGACGAAGTGACTAGGAGCACAATTAAATGCACATAACAAAGAAAACGTGGATAGCCATTGGTGAGGCCCGATTCTGCTGTGTCCAAATAGATACAAGACTACAACATGCCCACACTGATGATTCGGGCTTCTCCAAATATAAGAAATGAAAGAGGCCCAGTATCTTTCGACGATAAAGGTCCAAAAACTGAAGCGAGGTGTGGAGTGTGGAACGAGAGGAAGACAGGGATTGGCGCGGTACAAAAAAAAAACGATGATTTACTGAATTATGTGTCTTCTTTTTTTCTGGCTCTCCTCTCTGGGTCTTTTGTTTTTGTTTTTGCATCGCAGGGAAGGGTGTCTGCATTCCCTTCCGCCTACACACATACACAATACGCAGTGTAACGATCCTCACACAGCCTTTGACGACGGCTTCGGCGTGAGAATGGGTGGGCCTCCACATGCCAGTGGCGTTCTCGTGGCGGACGGGGCAATGGGAACAGTGCTGGAAAGCTGGGGAGTAGAGTTCGAGAGGGCAGGGCCTATGTGGTCATCCTCTGTTCTTTTATCAGATGAGGCTTTGGTGCAGCGTGTTCATCAGGCGTACGTCGATGCCGGGTGTGATGTGTTGCTGACGTGCACGTACCAAATGTATGGAGAGGGCTGCGCGGCATCGGAAGTCAGTATGACGGAACTGGTGGATCGAGCCGTCCGCACGGCACGCCGCACCATGCCGGCTCGAAAAGAAGCAATACCAACAACAAAGGCACCAGTGGAAGCAGCAACACTGAAAGCCGGCAGGATGATTGACGCTGTTGGTGTATTTTCCCCCGCGATTTCCTCCGCGGGAGGGGACGCGACAGAGAGGACTATTTTGCTCGCTGGAAGCCTCGGGCCCTACGGTTGTTCACTTCCTAATGGTCAAGAGTACCGGGGCGACTACGATGTGGACGACTCGCTCATCGAGGCGTTCCACGGCGGGCGTCTGGAAGCATTCACAGAGCAGTTGGGAGAAGAGACACATCTTAAGGTGGATTTCTTGTTGTTTGAGACATTTCCACGCCTAGACGAGGCTCTTGGGATTATTGCGTGGATGCAGCGGCGTGTGTCCTTTCGTGCTGTGCCAGTGTGCTTCAGCTTTGTCGCAGCAGCAATAAAGTCATTCTTCCCAGAGGATGGTGATAATAGTGCATTGGAGGAGTGGTGGAGGAGTGCCACGGCGTCCGCTCATCTTCCAGACGGTAACACGTTTGAGTCTGTTCTCTATGCCCTGCAGAAGTGTCACCCGTTCCCTTTGGCAGGTATCGGCTGCAACTGCGCTGGGCCTCTGGAGGTAGGACTCGTGGCGAGCGCCATGCTCAACCGAAAGAGGTGCACCGAGAAGGAGCCGGCTCTCGCACTGCTGCTTTCACCCAACTCGGGCGAGACATACAAAGACGGGCAGTGGTATCATACGCCCCAGGCATTGCGAACTGCGGACACGAAGGGAAGCAGCAGCAGCAGCAGCAGCACTAGGAGCAGTTCACTGTTAGAGCTGCAGAGAAAATTGGCACAGGGTGGTGGGGACGTGTGTACATGCGTGCAATTTATCATGCAGCTGCTGCAACAACGGCCTGCGGCGAATGACTGGCTGTTCAAAGTGGTTGTTTTTGGAACGTGTTATCGCTCAACACCAGAGGACACTGCGGCATTGAAAGCGATGTGTTGTTGATGTTGCTCTCGTGTTGTGCGCTGGTGTGAGCCGCCCTATTCAAATGAGTTATTTTCTCTGTTGCATTCGTGTTGCTTCTGTCGCGGGTGCCAAATAGGCGTTTGATACGGAAGTATGACTGGTGCGGGCTCAAGTCATTTGACACGTTGACACTTCGGTTGGCGATTCGCTCGCTTGTGGCCGACATACATTTTTTATTCCTTGCATTTTCATCTGCAGAGCACAAAGTCACATAAGCACGGATACTTCTTTGCTGGCTTTCTTTTAAGGAGTCGGGGCTAAAGGTATGCTGCAGTTCTTTGAGCAAATAAAGGAAGCGTGCCAGCAACACCGTGAGCGCCATGCTCGCGGTGAGCAGTCGAACACAGGCGAAGAGGCACTGTCACTCAAACTGCTGCTGCGCCGTCTGCGTGCTGATGTGCGGCATACACGTACAGCGGCATCCCCGGCCAGCGCCCTGCACGGTGACGCGCCACTGCCGGAACAGCCGCAGCCGCTGCTGTACCCAACACCAGACGGCGCTCTCCGATCCATATCTGCACGGCACAAGCGCACGCCGGTAATCGCGTCACTCACTGGCGAATCCACCGCCGCCACACCATCATCAGCACCAGACGGTCTACAGGAGGGGCAGCGAGACTCGACGTCACCTGACGCAAGGACTCCGGCTCCACCAGCAGCAAGAGCAGCCGAAGAGGCAGTAACATCGGACGCGGTGCTGTTCAGTCGCGGTGCGCGCAACACGGCGGCAGCGTCTCGGCAGCAGACATCATCTTCCGCTGCTGTTGATGAAGGGCTGATGGAGATGCTGATCAGCATCAGCACTTCCACTACAATTGATGGAGAACGGGAGGAGGGCATTTTCACGCTGGGGGAACGCGTCGAGGCACTCTACACCCTTGTCTACATGACGTGCTACCCTGGAAACGGCTGGAGGAGCGAATTCGAGCGGCTCGAGGCCGAAGGTGGCTGCGGCTGCCGGGAGTCTCTAATATGCAAGATTGACCTGCTGCAGTTGGCCGCTACCGCATGCAACATGTTGAAGTGCGTGATGGAACAACTGATGGGGCGCGTGGGGAGTGGTACTTTCAGCGACAGCAGGGCAGCTGCAGAGGAGGAGGAAGAGGACGATGCGAAGTGGAAGAAGGATCACGATGATGATGATGATGATGATGATGGTGATGAACAACGGCAACTGTTACAGTCCCTTGTAGACATAGCCAATACAATGACGATTCTGCTTGGCTGCAGGAATCCACGCCACTGGCAGAGTGAAGAGATTACACATGAGGCAGTGGAACCGCACGTTGATGCATCACAAGTTGCAGCTTCCTTCTTTCCGATGTCTCTAGAGCCTGAGCGTGGCTGCTGCCTTTGCTGCAGTGCCGGTCCGTTGACGTACCAGTTCATGATGACGGCGCTCACAGAGAATGGCCTTTGGCAGTACATGTGGCGCTTTGTCGCCCTCCCTTTTCTGTCGCGGTCCGAGCACAATGCAGAAAATAAGGAAACACCTAAAATGAGGGAAACGAGTGACGACGCCTACGGATATAATGGGACCGCACGCACCTTTGGTGTGCGGTTGATGCTCAAAATGATGGTCCTGCTGTTGCTACGAAGTGCGTCTGCGGGGGATCAAGACCTCTCCAGCATTTTGTGCTCTCCCTCCTCGGAGGAAGAAGAAGAATTGGGAAGGAGCTGCTGTCGTGCATTTGCGCCACTCCGTACCGACAACAATGACCCTCAGCTCTCCTCAATGGAGAGGCGTCTCTTGTTCACTCTGCGGCAGCTCTCCCGCTTCTTGGTCTTTAGACACGTCTCCTGCTACGCGGCAAATACGATGCACGTTCTACTCACACGGCTGTTGGTGTCGCCAGCTCTAGCAAACGTCAATGTGCAGCTTCTCTTGGAGTCCCTCTTCTTCGCAGGAGAGTCTCCACTGTTGCCGCCCCCAGCCCACCCTAACGACAACGCCAACGCCGCCTATCTGTGGGCACCCCCATCAAAGGCGACGGTCTCTCTCGTCCTCAGCCGGGTGCTTCACGCGCTGTCGTTTCACATCGCGCTGCACCGAAACGAGTCGTCTGGACAGGTACCGAAGAGGCACATCAACCGCAACACGGCCACCGCTACAACCAACACAAGTTGTGATCTGGTCGTTCCAGGGGCGCTACTGACTGTGTTGCTCTTGTTGGAGCAACAACAACAACAACAACAACCGAAGCGACGGTGGCCGCTCGAATCAATGATGGCTCATCACGCAGCGTACAAGAAATGTGAAGAGTCGGCGTGGCTACAGGCGGCGCTCTCTGCTGGACTGAGTCGCACGCATCAGGTGGCCCTTCTACTGTATGCCGCTGCTGCGCATGACGCCGCCACAAGAACGACAACAGCAGCACCGCAACCGCCAACTTCACCCCCGTTGTTAACCCTTCGTCTTGAGGGCCCGCATGTGACGGCCTTCTCGCAGTTGGTGCGCCCCAACCCACCCACACCGTCGGCACTGCAGCGTAAGAATGTGGATGCGGAAATGTGGGCCGAATCGCTCAGAATTCTTGTGCACAGCACTGCCGCCATCGGTGCCTCCTCCGCAGCCGCCCGCCGCAAAAAGTCACAGACGAGTTTGACGTGCACGCTGACATGCCCGCTACGGCCAATAAGTGTAGAGGGGTGCCACGGCGTATGCAGAAGTGGTAAGACACACCAATGGGCTGCCACGGGGAAGGAGCACTCACGTGGTCAATTTCTGCAAGTGTACGTCAAGGTGCCAAGCTCGGAGAAGACTGCGATTGAAGGAGGAGGAGGAGGAGGAGGAGGCCGCAGCAACGGTGCTGTCAAGGCAGCGGGGGTGGCAGGAGCGAATCTTGTGTCGAATAGCTTTTTGACACCGATGGTATTCGGCAACGGCCCTGTCGCCTGCAATGATCGCATGCGTGCTGGTAGCTGTAGAGATCGGAGTGGCAGCAACAACACCATGCCGACAACACCATCTTCGCCACTGCGGAAAATGGGGTGCAGAGTGGACACCTTCTTTGCGAATCGTGAAATGACGGAGTATGCTCGGGTGGCTGACAACGTGCCGTGCACCTCATTGCTGCGGCGGGAAACGATGGAGTACAGTGCTGTTGTTGAGATGATTATTTTGACAACGTCGCGCGACGAGGAAGAAGAGACAGAGCCTCTCTGCGCCGCAATTCTCGCGTGCTGCACGACGCACGGTGACAAACTCCACCTCTGGTCCCAGCCGCCACGAAAATCGTCTGCAGCCGGAGGACAGGAGGAGCAAGCAAAATCACCAGAGAGGATTCAGTCACAGCTGGGGGCAGCAGTCGCAGCAGCAAGGCGGAAACAGTCTTCGTGTTCCCTCAATCCAAAGTCGGGTGCGATTGCCCTTTGCAGTGTGTCACGTCATGATGGTGATGTGGAAGGCGATACTACGACAGGGGTGACTGCAACGGCAGTGGTTCCCTCCCCGCTAGATGTGACGTCTCCAAATAACCCCCCTGCATATGGCCGAACCGTGCCGCCTGGAGGAGCGAGTCCATCGCATGCTTCAAACGCTAATGAACCCGTGATCCGTGTGGAGCATCAAAGGAATAGTGACGATGACAGTGATGACTTCGCCGAAATTAACGCATACGTGGCCAATTTGAAGCCGACGCCTATTGTGGATACCATCTTGGTGCGGAAGGATCAGGAGATCGCACTGCTCCAGCAGCAGCTGGAGCATGCACAAGCACAGGAATCGTTTCTTGAACAAAGGCTACATGAAGCCTTGGCACAGCGCGAGGAGCTCCTTGGGTTGCTGGAAGATCGGCGTGTGGAGTTGGAGCTGTGCCACAGCGACATCATTGCGCCGCTGCGGCGGGAGGTGACGCTCCTGCGCCAGTCGCTGACGCTGCGGAACCGAGAGGCAGGCATGGCCATCTCGCTCTGCCGTAAGTTGCGCAGCGAGAATATCGTACTTGCAGAGAGCATCCACACCATCCGGTGCGAGATGGTGTGTGTGATGAAAGAAGCATGATCGCAGGCCTAATGGTCTGTGAGGACTCACGCTTCTTCCATTGCTGCCTCTTGGATACATTATTCTTAGTTCTGTGCCCCATAAATCCTGTGCCCTTGTGGGCATTTATAGGTTTATGTGTGCCCGCGTGATGGGCTGGTCTCGTTATCGAAAGGTCTGCTGTCATTGGGCAGTGTCCAATACTTGTTTATCTATTTATCGATATATATATATA
>NW_008826629.1:0-5951 GCF_000691245.1 Trypanosoma grayi
GCTGTCCGGGGCAATGTCTTCCAGCCGCATGCCCGCATGCGTGGGTGCTACCTGCTCTCCGGTAAAGACACGCTCGCAACGAAGTCCTTGGTGCCAGGTGTTTCCATCTACGGCGAGAAGCGTATGAGTGGAGCGATTGCCGGTGAAACGGAGTCCTGCGAGTTCCGTGTGTGGAACCCGTACCGGTCAAAGCTGGCGGCGGCGATCTATTCCGGCGTCGCCCAGATCTACATGGAACCAGGGTCTACTGTCCTCTATCTTGGGGCTGCTAGCGGAACTACTGTTAGTCATGTCTCGGACTTGGTGGGGCCAGAGGGTATTGTCTATGCGGTGGAGTTTTCACACCGCAGTGGTCGTGACCTTGAGGAGATGACGAAGCGCCGCAGCAATATTGTGCCGATTTTGGAGGATGCGCGATACCCGCAAAAGTACCGGATGCTTATCCCACGTCTGGTGGATTGCATCTTCATGGACGTTGCTCAGCCTGATCAGGCACGTATCCTAGCGCTGAACGCGCAGCATTTTCTCAAAGATAATGGTGGCTTTGTCATATCGATCAAGGCCAACTGCATCGACTCTACCGCGGATCCCGCAACAGTGTTCGCCTCAGAGGTTCAAAAGCTCAAGGATTCTGGCCTGAGGCCCAAGGAGCAGGCTTCGCTAGAGCCCTTTGAACGTGACCATGCGGTCGTCACGGGGTACTACAAGTCTCCACCGAAGTAGGATGCAATGACGCCGTAAAGGTGTTTGTTGCGTGCCTTCGTTTTTTGGGGGCGAAACGCCGTTAGGATACGTTTTAAGAAAAAAAGAAGAAGCGAAAAAAAAAATATACATGTTTGAGGGTGTCGTCGATAACGCTAATGAGGTAACACAGTAAGCGGACGGAAGAGGAGGTACGCTACATGAAGTAAACAACAACAGAAAAAGAAAGGAATGATAACCTTACTGCCGTTTACGTGTATCTTCGTTGGGTAAACACAAATTGGCATGTTTTACTTTGCTTGCTGTTTTCTCTTTTCTTTGTGCGTGATTTTCACCTCTGCCACATTTCAGTGTGAATACAATTGTAGCCATGATACCAAGGGCGGCACAGATACGTCAACAGCAGGCCAATGAGAGGCGCGCCAAGTTGGAGGAAAGCGCAGCGCGCGCTGTTAGGGAGGATATGTTTGCCCGGCATAACACCATGCGGGGACTTCAAGGGCCGAACTCCCGCTTTGCTAACACGAATCGGCGCTCGCATCGTGATCCGAATAGAGGCCTAATCACACAGGCTGAGTGGAACGCAATTGTGGAGGAACACGAAGATTCTGGCTCCAAGTTTCGTTTTTTATTTTTTGGGTTTGTGGTGCTTGCAATTGCTATGCTTTCATTGGCGAAGTACGACGTAGAGTTCAATCTGGAGCCACCCCAAATTGAAAGTGGAAAGGGCTTTGGCGGGGACGCTGCCGACCCCTCTGTTGGGGCCAGTACCGAGGAGTTGGAGAAGTATTACAAAACGCTCGGTGTGGAGGGCCGGCTTAGGCGGGAAGAGGCACACGGAGGAACCACTAGTGATGTCGACGGACACGATCCCGACAAGGAACGCCGACGAGAGAACTACCGTCTTCGCAAGGAAATACGCAAGGCGTATGAGACACACCAGGAGCAGCGTGGACAACTTGTGCACTGTGGGCGGGCGTGTGAGGCCAAAAACCAGCAAGTAGAGCTGGCGTATAATCGTCTCGCTTCCCAAGTTGACCGCGAGCTCTATGGAGTCTTGTTGGACGTAAAAGATACAAAGTCTAAGCGATCCTCAGATGCTGCAGAACTTAAGAAAGCTTATGAGGCGAAGAAGGAAGAGGTGGAGAAAAATGAGAAGGACGAGGAAGATCGTGCAATGGCCCTAGAGGAATTAAAGGACGCGTATGACATTCTTGTGAATCCAGAGGCAAGAAATTATTATCTTCTTTACGGTATGAAGCCTCCAGAGCATATGCGTCACATCAGCGCTAAAAGTGGCGGTTGGGGACAGGAAGTTACATTGGGTACATACAAGTACCGTATCATATTGGCGTGGCTTGACTTTTTGCATGGGTACATTGGCCTATGGGGTGAAACAATCGTCCTTCTTGCTGTATTGCTTTTTGTCCTCTCACGAATTCCGATTGCCTTGAAACAGTCGCAAAAACTGTTGGATGATTTGGACTGGGAGAATGAGGTGGAGGAACAGGAGCGCAATGAACAGAGAGCGAAGGAAGCAGCCGGACAACGGCGAGAGTGAGGTCGTACAGTAACTGCTTTATGTTGTGCGGTTGGACTGGAGTTAAAGGGTATTTCTGTGCGCTCCACCAACAGTGGTCCGAAGGGGGAGGAGGGCTGTGTGTTTATGTGTCTCTTTTGAGAGCGGTGATCTTGTTTGTTTGTTTGTTTGTGGATATGCGTGTTCCTATGGTGGAGGGAAACTAGATAGGAATGATTTTTGTCTTGATGCTTCTCGTGTAGTGGCTAGTCCTTTTTTTCCCCCTCTACACACGATCGCAACTCAAACACCCAAAATAATACCTGTACCTTCCAAAATAAAACGAAAAATCACAACTAGGAGTCGGTTTGTGCAGGCCACAATATCTCATGCAGAAGCAACAAGACTACTATGCGCTTCTTGGTGTTCCAAGAACAGTGTCCAAGGATGGTATTCGCGAAGCATACAAGGTGAAAGCACTAGAGTTGCACCCTGACAAGAACCCAGATGGGGAGGCGGTGTTTAAACTTGTGGTAAACGCATATCATATATTGCGATCGCCGACGAAGCGGAGGAAGTACGATCAAGAAATGGCCATACACGACCGTCGGAAACAGGCATCTCCTCCAACAAGGCGTAATGTCCCGAGGCCTGCTCCCCGCAACAATGCGAGCCCAATGAGTCCGAACCCTGCGCCTACACCATCGTTCGGCGATGGAGGCTCTAGAAGGCCTACCGATGACAAGCTGTTCGAGGACGTCTATAAGCAGTATCAGAAGGGAACATACGGCGGCTCTGTGCCCGCGGGCAAGGATGCCAAAGATGGCTTCCGTGGAGGAGGTGGAAATCAAGTGAGTTTTGCAGAGTGGTTTAAGAGGAAGCAAGAAGAGCTTAGACAAGCAGAAGAAGTTTTTAAGGCAAAGTTGAGCTATGCGAGAAAACTAGAGGTTGAAGAAAAACAACGGGCTGAAGAATGGCGCATATTACAGCAGCGACGTGAACGAGAACGGGAAGAGGAGCTCGAACGTGCACGCGCTCAGCGAGAGTGGGAAGGAGAGTTGCTTCGCCGAGAGAAGGAAAATGCCATGAAAATGCGAAAAGCTGAGGAAGAACGGCAGAAGATGGCTGCATACTCAGAGGTACAGAGAAAACAACAGGAAGATCTCGATACACACCTCCGAGAGCTCGCCCAGAAGAAGAAAGAGCTAGATGAGGAACGGCGCCGTTTGGCAACAGAACGAGAGTTGGCTCAACAAGAATCTACAGAGCAGCAGTGCTCACGGCGCGAACGTCAACGACAGCGGGAGAAAGAGATTGCTTTAGAGGTCCAAAGGGCGGAAGCGAAGGTGGAAGAGGCTCTCGCTCATCAGGCGGACTACGCCGCGTACGAAAAGGACCGGGAGGAACAGCGTAAACGTGAGGAACAGGCCCGTGCACGTGAGGAAGAAGCCCGACGACAGACAAACCTGTACGAGGAAGAAACACGTCGTCAGGCCACCGCGGAACAAGAGGAGGCACGACGCAAAGCATCGGAGGAACTTGATGGGAAACGGAGAGCTGTTCTGGAACAGATTTTGATCGAGCGCCAACAGCATCTTGATGAAGTTGAAGCTATGCGGCGCGAGACGGATCGCATTGAGGCTGAGATGCAAGCGAAGCTTGATGCGTTGAGGGAGGCAAAGCGGTCTGGACAGCCGATCAACCTTGACGATTGGAAATTGTAGAGGTGGCTGACACCTTGCATGGCACCGTCGCTTATGCGATTACTTGGCCGTGTGAGGGGAAGACGTGTGCCTGTGCTCGCTCATTATGTAACAAAGTCAATTCTTTTCTTCGCATTATATTTCAATCCCGCTATCCGGTGATCGCACGCATGCTTTTTGCGGGGGGTGCAACGGTGACAAGAATGCTATGCTCTGTTCACATGATCATGCTGGCTCTCCGAGTAGGGGTGCTCAAGGGCTCTGCAATGCTGAATTTTTTCTTTGTTTCTTTTTTTTTTTTCTTCTTCTTTCCTGTAGTGGAGTTTGGTCTTCAGTGTTTTTTTGTAGCCCTCTAACAAAATTTACCAAAAGGTATGTACGGTGGATACGGTGGTGGAATGTCTTCCATGTATGGCGGGTACGGTGGTGGAATGCCTTCCATGTATGGCGGATATGGTAGTGGAATGTCTTCCATGTACGGAGGATACGGTGGCGGAATGTCTTCCATGTATGGCGGATACGGTGGTGGAATGTCTTCCATGTATGGCGGTGGATTAGGTACTATGGGAGGTATGACGGGCGGCATGCTTGGCGGCGGGATGATGGGTGGAATGTCTGGTGGCGTGCTTGGTGCTGGAGCGTCGGGGGGTATGCTTGGTGCTGGAGCGCCGGGGGGTATGCTTGGTGCTGGAGCGTCGGGGGGCATGGGAAACGGTATGATGGGAAACAATGGCCAAGGCACCAATAGTCTCCTTCCACCTCAGTCTGATCAACCGCAGCTCACAATCCCCGGAAAACCTGCCGTTGAAGAATCACCGAGAGAGCGCCGTGCACGTCGCCGTCAGGAGCGCCGACAGGAAAAAGAAGCACTTGAAAAACACCGACAACAAAAAAAACAGTTTGCTATCCATTCGACAGTCGAGGTCGTCGGCCACGTACTTCAAATATTAATTCAAATAATGCGTTCGGGGCTTGAGCTTTTTGGTGTTGCATTTGGAACATTTTACAGCATCAAGGCCCTGAAGGCTCTCATCAAGAGCCAGGAGAATGCCATGCCACGCGCAGTCGCACGGGAAGCCCCTGCCAAGGCTGCAGAAAAAGCGGTGTGTGGGAGTGGCGCGCCATCATCCTGGACTTCAAAATGGAAGTCATATGTTCTAATTTCTGCCCTCTTCCTACTAATGGAAACACTCTACCGCATGCGGCAGCGTTCCCATGAAATGCGCGCACCGCGTTCAATCGCTAACAAAGTGCGTGACGTCCTTACCACCGATGATGAGGAGGATTTGGAAGGTAGCCTGCTGCTGAGCGAGGAGAACAGCGACGATGATGCGTCTTCGGCTTATTCTACAGAGTCCGCGGCACTGCTGGAGTTTGGGGCGCACGGAAAGAATAACCAAACCAAGCGAATCTTTGTTGCCATGTTCGACTATGAATCTCCAGAGAAGGAGGGCTTCTTCGGCTTCAAAGTTGGGGACCGCTTTGTCATTGAGGAGTACACAGAGAACGGTTGGTGTGAGGCGATCCCTGTCGATGGCCCCGATCGGCTTTCGCGGAGAGGATTCGTTCCCGGAAACTTTCTTCGACTTTTGGAAGGGGAAACCAAACTATAAATGGCCAGGCTTCAACGTTATTTCAGCGTTTTATTACAACTTCGTGCACATACGCGTGTAAACGAAAATGCAATACTCAGCGTTCTTACCATTATGTGGCTCTCGAGCGCCAAAGGTAGTGTTTTTTAGTTACGTTTTTTTTTTTTCCTCTTCTCAGCTTGCTTGTTTGCCTGGAGAAAGTTTTAAAAAAAGCAAACCATTATATTGTATAGGGAACGTGATGCGCCTTTATTTTAGTTTGTTTTTTCGTTCTTCCTGTTTCACTTCTTCTTTCCATTTATGAATTAGCCATTTGTCGAGGAGAAACCAGGTAGAAATGGCTGACGCCCCACAAGCTCCTGCTGGTGAACAGCGCGGCTTCGGCCGTGGCCGCGGTGGTCGCGGTGGCCGTGGCGGTCGTGGTGGCCGCGGTGG
>NW_008826630.1:0-5947 GCF_000691245.1 Trypanosoma grayi
CTGTGTCACAAGGCACGAAGCGCATTGTCTTGGACAAGGAGCTGCGCCTCAAGGAGGCACTGCTCATCATGGGGCTACGACAGTCTGTCCAGTACATTGCCTGGTTTATCATCGACGGTATGCAGTACGCCGTAGTCTCGCTCATCGTCGCTGTCTTGATGAAGGTTACATTCATGACGAAGACGAGCTTTGGGGTGTTGTTTTTCCTGTTCTTCCTCTTCACGTTGACGCTCGTTGCACTGTCGGGGCTGATAGGGTCGCTGTTCTCCAAGGCACGGCTTTCGGCTGTGCTTGCACCACTCATCTACTTCCTGCTCTCCACGCCGCTCTTCGCTATTGGGAGCGCCGGCAGTGCCGTCATCTCAGCACTTTGCATTCTGTCACCGTCGGCCTTCTCGGAGGGCCTCAGCATTTTGTTCGACTACGAGATATCAACGGGCTTTAAGAGTGGGGACCTTGCAAACTCCATGGACTCGCCGAACATGATCTTCATCCTCATTATGCTGGTGGTCGACTTGGTGGTCTACCTGGTGTTGATGCTGTACCTGGACGCCGTTGTACCGAACGACTGGGGCACTCCCAAGCACCCGCTCTTCTGCATTCTGGCGCCCTTGTCGTGGTGCTGCAAACAGGAGGAGGACTGGTCAAGTGAGGAGGACGGGCGCAAGCCGACTGGCGTGTTCGAGCCTCTCACGGATGAGGAACTGTCAAGGACTGCCGTACGCATCTGCGGCCTCACGAAGGCCTTCAAACGAGGAAAGGAAACCTTCGTGGCTGTGGACCACATGCACTGGGACCTGGTGGAGGGCGAGATCTCTGTGCTGCTTGGTCACAACGGCGCGGGGAAGACGACGCTGATGAACATGATGACGGGCATGATGAAGCCGAAGGGTGGCGACTGTTACATCTACGGGCACTCGATCCGCAACAGTTTGGGTGCTGCGCGGCAAGAGATCGGCTTCTGCCCNAACGGCGCGGGGAAGACGACGCTGATGAACATGATGACGGGCATGATGAAGCCGAAGGGTGGCGACTGTTACATCTACGGGCACTCGATCCGCAACAGTTTGGGTGCTGCGCGGCAAGAGATCGGCTTCTGCCCGCAGCACAACATTCTTTGGCCGGATCTTACCTGCCATGAGCACCTCACGTACTTCTCCAGCATCAAGGGACTTAGCGGAGACGCCCAGAAAGAGGCCATTGAGCAGATGCTTGAAGGCGTGGATCTTCAAGACAAGCGCGACTATGCGTCATCGGCGCTTTCCGGGGGACAGAAGCGGAAGCTGTCTGTCGCGATCGCGTTCGTTGGCGGCAGCCGCCTCATCTTCCTCGACGAGCCAACGGCGGGGATGGATGTGGGTGCGCGCCGCCACACATGGGACCTGCTGCGCCGGATGTCAGCGGACCGCACCATACTGCTGAGCACGCACTTCATGGACGAGGCGGATCTCCTCGGGGACCGTATCGCAATTATGAGCAAGGGACGCATGCAGTGCGCCGGCAGCGGCCTGTTCCTGAAGTCCAACCTGGGTGTGGGGTACAACATCACAATGTCGGTGACAAGCAGTGCGGAGCGGCAAGGCATTGACTCGCTAATTCGGTCGTACGTGCCAGCTGCGGAGGTGCTGAACAGTGGTGCTGGTGAGGTCTCGTACCGGTTGCCGATGTCGTTCGCGAAGGATTTTCCCGCCATGCTCGCTGACGTCGAGTCGTCGGGAGATATGTACGGTGTGCAAGGCTACACGCTCTCTGCTACGACACTGGAGGAGATTTTCCTGCGCATTGCCCATGGCGACGACATGGATGCGAACACATCTGCTGAGGGACAGCAGGACGGCGCCGCGGCTTTGCCCGGCAAGGAAGACCACACGGTTGGAGTGAAGTTGGAAATCCCGCTCAGGCCCGTGACCTTCAGCGAGACAAGCGCACCGGCTGCTGAGTCTCCACCGCTCCACTCCGTGTGGGATGCCAAACTGATTGAGGACGAGACGACGCTCATGGGGTGCCAGTTCAAGGCCTCCTTCCTGAAGCGGTGCCGCAACGCCCTCCGCGACCGCCGCACGCAGTTTATCCAGATTCTCTTTCCTGTGATCATGGTCATCTTCGCGATGCTCCTCAACATGATAGATATGGTCAAGCACCCGTCGATCCGGTTGTCCTCCGACATGTACGAGGGGCATGTGCAGATCGACCTTGCGAATTGCGCGAACGACATCAGTACCTCGATCCCTTTCGCGAGAGACGCGGAGACCAGCGTGCTGAGCGACATCGGGAACACCACGGCGCTTTCCGCGCACCTCGTGGGGAGTTACAAAAGCCACGCGACGAGTCGGTACACTGCGATGGCGTGTGGTGACCCTGTCTACGGTGGCGCAACGGCCCTCTTCTTCAACATGTCTGCGCTGCACGGCATTGCGGTGAGCATGGTCGGCTACTACGGTGCGGTGGTGCAGAAGGCACTCTCGTCTGCGTCGGTGGAGTACTTGGAGGACATCTTCGTCACGGAAAACTTCCCCATGATCCGCACCAATCGTGAGGAAGCGTTCAGGGACATGATGAAGTCCTTGCTGGTTGCCATGTTAATTATGATTCCCTTCTCGTTTGTGCCCTCCACGTTTGTGTCGTGGGTGGTGAGGGAGCGCGAGTGCAAGGCCCGTCACCTGCAGAACGTGTCGGGGCTGCGTTTCTCAGTCTACTGGCTGTCCAACTACGTTTTTGACATCTGCTCGTACCTGATCATGATGTTATTGGTGATGATTGTGATGCTGATATTTGGCCGAAAGGAGTATGTTGCGGCCGAGACATTTGGCCCCACGTTTGTTCTTTTTGTTACCTACGGCTTGTCGTGCATCGCGATGTCGTACGCCCTCTCGTTCCTCTTCAAGGAGCACTCCTCCGCGCAGAACACCGTGATGCTGGGCAATTTCCTTACAGGGTTCCTGCTGGTGATGTTGGTGGAGACTCTCGTAATGGTCCCGTCCACTGAGAAGGCGGGCAACGGTCTTAAATGGGCCTTCCGCCTTTTCCCCAGTTACTGCGTTGGCGAGGGCATCGTCGGCTTGGCGTCGCGGATGGGGAAGCAGAATCTGGCGGGCACAGCCATCTCGCCGTGGGCGCTCGATGTGGTGGGAGGCCCTATCATCTACATGGTCGTGGAGATACCCGCCTTCTTCCTCATCACATTATTTATTGACCACCCGACGCGGCGCATGCGAACACAGATGCTGCTGCACCACGGTGAAGAAGGGGAGGCAATCTTCGAGGAGGGGGAGGAGGAGGACGTGGCCATGGAACGGCGCCGCGTCATGGAGGGGGACCCCACAGTGTCAGAGGATCTTGTCCGTGTTGTGAATCTGCGCAAGGTGTACAGCAACGGAAAGGTCGCTGTGCGTAATGTGACCTTTGGTGTGAAACCTGGTGAGGTGTTCGGCTTCTTGGGCACCAATGGCGCGGGCAAGACGACGACCATTGCCATTCTGTGCCAGGAGATGGTTCCGACCAGCGGGCAGGCATTCATTTGCGGCAAGGACACCGTTCGTGAGTCGCGTGAAGCTCTGCGCTACATCGGCTACTGCCCGCAGTTCGACGCGCTGCTGGACCTGCTGACGGTGGAGGAGCACCTGCAGCTGTACGCCGGCATACGTGGCGTGGTTGCGCACCAGCGTAAGATGGTGACGACGGAGCTGATGCAGCTTTGCGAGCTCACTGAGTTCCGACGGACGCGTGCCGGCGAGCTGAGCGGTGGCAACAAGCGGAAGCTGAGTGTTGCGCTGGCCCTCATTGGCGGCCCGCGTGTCGTGTTCCTTGACGAGCCCTCTGCCGGCATGGACCCTGTCGCGCGTCGCGGGCTGTGGACGGCTGTTCAGGCCATCTCCAGCACCTGCTCAGTTGTGCTGACAACGCACCACCTGGAGGAGGTGGAGGCGCTGGCGCACCGCGTGGCCATCATGGTGGACGGCACCCTGCGCTGCCTCGGCAACAAGACGCACCTCAAGACGAAGTACGGCAGCGGGTTTGAGATGACGATACGCACCCACGAGAATGTGCCAGCATCGCGCGTGGAGGAGTTCATCCGCGCCTCCTTCCCGGACGCCAAACTCGACGAGATGCGGGGGCCGCGGTTCACATACGCGCTGCCGCCCGGCACGTCGCTTGCCGCGGCATTTGGGGTGTTGGAGCGCAACAAGGAGGCTGTCGGCATCGCAGACTACGCAGTGTCGCAGACAAGCATCGAGCAGGTCTTCCTGCGCATCAGCGAGGAAGCGCAGAACAAGGCGGAGGACGCTGCCATTGCCGAGCAGGAGCAGTGAGTGTTTGATATGCTGTGATCTTGGCGGCAGCGTCTGTGGCTGCTGCATACCGAGAACGAAAGGGACGCGTGAGGGGTACGAAGGGGCTGCAACGACAACTGAGGGGAATTGCAGGGAACCGGGAAGCAGTGGGTGTGAGCAGCTTTCAGCAGGAAGAGTCCAAATATGGTTTGGTGCCCCCGCATATTTTCAGCGGCGGCTGCGTTATTACTCGGGCATTCGTACTGCCCATACACAGTGTGCGCCAACCCTGGAGGGGACACCGGACCCAATGAGCCGAAGGAGAGGCGGACTTCGGATACGTTGTGCCGGGCAAAACACGAAATTACAGGAATAAAACGAAAAGAGTGCAAAACGCATGGAGCCACACGGAGAGGCCACCTCCGCGGCTCGGAAGAACTGGTTTTGTGTTTTTTTTCGGGGGGAGTGGGGTGGGTGGCATCCCGTAAGATGCTCAAGGCAGCGGCAGGCGTTGATCAAGAAAATGGAGAAGAACGGAGCGTTTCAGCAGTGCAACCGAAGAGAAAAGAGAGCGGAGTTCAAAAACCCCGCGTCCGCGGGTGCACGCGAAAAAAGGAGGCCACGCAGCCTTGTGTGTCAGTGCCGTTGCTGCAGCAGCCTGCATGTCTGTACTGGCGGTGGCTCCAAGCACACTTTGGTGGTTAGGAGCGGTGGCAAGTGAAGCTGCAGGCGTTCAAAGCGCCTGAGTGCCGCACACAACCCCACACGCGTTTTTGGTTTGTGTCCGTACGTGGTATGTATCTATGTGGTGTGGTGTGCGTGTGTGTGTCCCTTGCGATGCACGTCGTGATGGGACACACAAGCACAGGCAGGCACACATATATCCATATATATATATATATATATGCGTATGTATGTATGTGTATACGGACGCTCTCTGGACAATTGTAAATGAAGTATGATCGTAACACGAACAACACGGTACACATGCACAAAAGAATAACGAGGTAGTAGCACTGCCCAATGTGCGGGCACTTGGTGAAGCGACGGTAACTGGAGAGGCGGCGTTAGGGCTAAGAATGCACGGTCAGGGTCGCGTTGCGCATGAAGGGAGTGTGAAGGAGTATCAGACGAAACGTTGAGAGTGCAACGGTTGCGTAGAAGCTACCGAAAGGTGTGCTGTTGTGCGGGGTGTGGCGCCTTTGTTGTTTGGGACAGCAGTGCATTGCTGTTGCTGCAGAATAAGAAACGAAGGGGCGCCATAGCTTAACGCACACTGCCTTGCATCTCAACGCTGTTGTTTACGCCCTTCTGCTTCCCGAAGTGAGTATGGCTGCTGTTTCTTCTTTTTATGTCGTTGTGTGTACTACTTACATTCTTATTTTGTCTATTTGTTTTGTGGTACTGCTTGTGTTTTTTTTTAATTCTTAGATGTTGACTTTTTTGTTAGTTCGCGCCGTGTCTCTCTCTCTCTGTGCCCGCGTGCAGGTGTGTAAGAAGACTTGGAGTGACTTAATATAATGCGATTCTTTTTTTTTGTTGAGATAAAGTGATTTTTACATGCTGGACGCATCTATGTTTCCGAATCCTTGCGCGTTCCGTTTTATTTTCTGTTCTCCCCTTTACTCGTTCGCTGTGTTCTGTTGTGATTATCGTTGTTTGTCAGTGCGCTGGTG
>NW_008826631.1:0-5946 GCF_000691245.1 Trypanosoma grayi
AAAAAACCACTCACACACAACGAGAAAGATTTCACGCCGAGGCATCGCCTCTCCTCGCCCTTTTCTTATTAACTGCTGCTGGCTCCGTAGCATCAGGATCCTTCTTGAGCAACAGATGCGAGAAGTTCGCGAGGAATATGGCGCACAGAGGGCATGCGATGAGCATTGACAACACAGCAGTATTCTTAATCGTGTGACCGTACTGCACGCGCTGCTGCGCCCGTGCCACCTCTTCCGGTGTTGTGGCACGGCTCAGCTCGTCCAGCGCGTGCAGCAGCGCGGCGGGCCCTAACGCACCCTGCACGGAGCCCTTGCCCAGCCACCCAAGGCCACAGAAGAGGATCTCCCGCCAGGTGAAGCCCATGCGCGAGATGAGCGGCGTGAGCATTGCAAACAAAAAGCGCGCCGCCATGCCTGCAAAGATGACACCGCAGCCGCGCCCAATGAAGTTGGGGGAGAATACCTCATGGACGTTGACGCTCGCCCCAGCAAAGCCAAACAGACCAGGCATTGCGACGTAGTCCCACACTTTCGTCAGCATCACCACCATGTCGGCCTTCGCGCCGAGGTGGTCAGGGGTGCCCTGTCGCTCGCAGAGGAGGTTGAACGTCCCCGCCAGTGCTATGACAGCAACAGCGCCGCCGCCGAGACACGAGACACGGCGCCCCCCCGATACACACGCGAGGCTCAGCAGCAGGACAAACCCTGCCGACATGTACCGCACGTGCGCCGCGTGGCGCGCCGTCATGCGCGTGATGACGCCCTCTGCAATAACAATCCTCTCACCCTCCATGAAGAGCACTCCGAAAACAATATAGTACAGGAGGAAGCCCAGCAACACACCTCCACCGAGCCCCACAACGAGCTGCACAGGGGCTAGCCCAATTGCGAGTCCCACACTCATTGTATTGAATTCAGTGGCGAGGAGGAATTGAATGACCCAAACGCATACGGTGGTGTCCACAGCAATGGAGGAGAGCACTAGCATAGCCGGCCCGTCACGTGTGCCGTAGCCTTTGCCCTGTAGTTCAATCAAGACAGGCACAACCACACTTGGCGCGATGGCGGAAACGACGAATCCCTCAATCATGGCCCAGGCATAGTTGGGAAACCCGAACACTGCTTTGCAGACAAAGCCGTGTACAATTGCCTCGGCAGTTGCGGGCAGAATGCTAAACAGCATATAGTGCTTGAACTTCTGCTTGAAGCGAGGAACATTTAGCGAAAGTCCAGCTCGGACGGCGCCCACTGAAAGCCCAAAAATCCCCACAGTGAGTCGCACCGTTGGCGTGACACCTGATGTCAAATAACCTGTGCTCGGGACGTTATTATACAGGATACCAGCCGCAACTACACCCACAAGTGCAGGAACTCTAACCAAACGCGACACCAAAGTCCCCACCACTCCCGAGAAGAGAATAGTGGTGGCTGTATCAAAGTACACCCCGCCGGGAGATGAATCAGCGGCTGACACGAGACAATACATGAACACCCACATCAAAAGCAGACAAAATAAACGGAACAAAAAGGACCACAAGAAGAAACGAAACCGCCTCCGCGCCACCGTGATATAGAAGCAGTACCGTCTCCGGTCATATTGAACATCAAAACAATTACCACTGGGTTCCATCCGCTTTACTTCATCCCAAGTTTCGGCAGTGAAGGAGCGGGATCGCTCGAACGGTTGAAAGTGTCTGTTGAAGAGCTCATGGAGAATCTGGCGCCGCCCCGTATCACTGCTCAACTCATAGAAGTTCTGTAAAACTTTTTTTTCACACTCAATGTCTTCCACGGGTACGGGTGGAAAGAGTATAGAGTTTAGTGGTGAGACCGTGCCCCGTTGCGACGACTCCGGAGATCGTTGCACAACGTCACCCAGCGCACACACACCACTATCACAATCACTTGCTCCACTCGCACAGGCTGCGTCGTGTGTCAGCGGCTCGCTCTGCCGCCTAGAGTGCTCCAATTCTCTTGGTTCATGTTGATCGAAAACAACACTACTTCGACTTGCACATATTGTCCCATCCGACAGCATGATATTTTGCCGACGTGAGGGATGTCGAAAGGTGAGATTTGGGGTTCCTCTGCTGCCGCCGGCGCCAGTTATGGTGGCACTTCTCCCCCCTGGCACTTCAGTACCCGTAGTTCTTATAGGTAATACTTCCACCAAGAGAGCTCTTCTGTCATTAGCACTGTCGCATTCCCTTTGAGTGACATTTCCGCTGCCGCGTAAAGAAGCATAGGTCTTCGTACGCTGTTCATCAGACACCACATCAAAGGTATACTCAGAACTGGGCACGTCCGTCTGGCGTGTTTCGTGGCCATGCGGTTCGAGTTGAAGTGAGGCATTGTGTGACACTCCCCCTTCCGGTGTCTCACCCTGGTTGCTTTGGCCCCTGTATCCAATTGATCTGTTTTTCATCTTTTCATCACACGCATACAACTGCGACTCGTCTCTTTACAAGGAGCCAATGGCGTTTCTCGTTTTTGCTATCTCCCTACACAATCGAGAAAATGATAAAAATGAAAAGGTTCCACGTAAAGACGTATGGGTTCAGGGGTGATACATGGCGACCGTTGCAAATGATAACTTGCGCGGATGTGCTTACACGACACAAAAAGGAGGAGAAAAGGGGGGAGACGAGGAATGAATGGGTAGATGAATTATTGGATACTTGACCTCGGTGTGAAAGAGTCCACGAAGGAAGAAGAACGGATTTGCACCCCAGCCACCCACCCACCAACACACACCCGCCACAAAACTCGCGCGGCTCTGTCATCCTCCACTGCCTCCCAAAACAGCGCCGCCCTCTCCCTTAAGGTGGCTGTAGCATGGCCGGAAAAAAGGGGAAAAGCAGACTGTAAGGTTCGCAGCGGAAGAGCCGACAAACGTGCGTGAGGAAAGAGCGAGAAAAGGCGCTTGTATAGCAACACATGAACCCACATTTGCATTGTCATTCGTTCTCGACATCTGTTGGCACCGGTGACATCGTGGGGAAGAAGCGTGGCATCCGAATGTGGCGAAATGCCCAAGGGACGACGGCGAAGCGGTGGGAGAGGCGGAGCGGAACGGCACCGGACTGCTCCGCCGCCGGGACTCCCAGCGACGCTGCTCAATTGCTTAGGGTTAGGGTACACGCGGCCGAGTGTGCACCGCCGTCACCGACAGTGGCACTTGACCAGGCGCGCCATTAAGCACCACCGTTTCCCACCGTCAGCAGGGTCACCAGCACCCCGCCACACGCTAACGCCACACTTCCCTGCGTGTCTGGCACGCCTGAAGAACAGATGGAGAAGGAGAGGATTGAGGGATGTGGGATCAGTATCCATGGGTGGGGGGTGGTCACCGCCCGACGGCGTCGCGAAACCCATACTGTTCCTTGAGTGTGGTGTCATGTCAAAGCAGTCGATCCATTTGAATCGACAGGCACATTGAGTTTTATGTCGTCATCGGTCATACAGGTGTTGGTCAGGATTTCCTCTCACCGAAGGGAAGTGAGAGCAGGGCTGTAGAAAGGCTCCTCTCTTCTTTGCAACGCAAATAACGTTAACGTGCATCGAAAGGAAGAAGGCGCTATTGCTAGTTCAGAAGTAAAAGCAATCTGAAGGGGCACAAGAGCAAGCCAAATAAAAAAAATAAAAAACAGCTCCAAATAGTCTATTTCCACTTGCCGCACACTATGCACTTCAGTTTGTAGAGGCAACCACTGCCTCCCCTTCCCGTGAACATCATGTCATATCCCCATTATCAGGAACTAACACCTAAATATACAAATATACGTACAACCTCTATTACGGAAACACAGGATCACGGCTGAACTGATCGACACTGACCACCAAACAAAAGCAGGATGAATGCTTTCTACTTTTGACGGCTCAGTGCTTGCCTAAGGTCAGCCAGTAAGTACCGCTCCTCCGCTGTTAGCATTTCAAAGTCGCTCTGGGTAGCGCTGCTCTCATCCCCTGATTTCTCCACCGGCTTTGTCCGCGACTGGTGCTTGGACGGCAGTAGGATGGAATTGGGTTGATGCTGCGGGGGAAGCGGAGGGGGTGTAGTGTGGCCGAACGTGCTGGCATTTGCTGGAGGCTCGCAAGACTCTATTGGTTGCTCAAGGTCTGCTGCCGTGACAGAGAGCGTGAGTTCGCCTGAACCTATAGCTCGCTGAGGCGTGGGCTCAACACTTGGCGTGGCAGATGTAGCATCACAATCATCGCGCCACAAAACCGTTCTCTCTGTTGGGCGTGCTGACGATTCGGGACCTACCGGCACGTCGCGTGAAGGGTCACAAGTGGATAGGTCAAATGCGACAGTTGACTTGAGGACCTCGCGGCGCCTCTGAAGTTCGGCGTCGATGGCGGCCAAGGCAGCCAAGTACTGCTGCGCCTGCCTCCCACCACCATACTTGTGTGAATCCAAACAACCAGAGTTCACAGACTCTGTCGCATTGCGCTGAGGTGGTGCTTCGTCGATCTCCGCGCCTGGCCCGTGGTTCAAGTTAACTATAACAGGCTCCGCCGATATTTGCCCCGGCGATGTCGGAGCCTCTGTGCGAGAAACCGTCCCCTGTTGGTGAGCCGCAGCATCATCTCCACCTTTATGCAGAGAGGTGCATCCGGCGACTTTTTTTACCTCATTTTGAGGCTTTCTCAAGTAGCCCTGAGGGCGCTCTTCCTGAAGAGAGACACGGGCAAGACTTTTTGGCACACCTCGGAACATCTCGTGGCGTTCACCGCTTGTTCCGTGAAGCGTTGTAGGTGGCACACGCCCGGTCCCCACAATGCCTTCCTGCAACGCCGACCTTATGGGGCTCATGGCGGAAAGAGGCACCGAATTCACTACAGCTGGTGGTGGGCGATAGGAAGCCTGGGCTGGTCGTACTACACCCTCTGGCTGTTGCGGGCGAGACTGCATGATCAGGTGAGCACGCGCTGCGTATGAAAGCGGTTCTTCGTTTTCGTCGTTGTTCTTCCTGGCCTTCGACACCGCCGTCGCTTTCTCTTCCTTCTGCAAGCTTTCCTCATCTACGTCATCCCGATTGACGGGATCGCAAGCGCCTCGACTC
This sequence comes from Trypanosoma grayi, assembly GCF_000691245.1. Classification (NCBI taxonomy): domain Eukaryota; phylum Euglenozoa; class Kinetoplastea; order Trypanosomatida; family Trypanosomatidae; genus Trypanosoma; species Trypanosoma grayi. Next base: position 5,067 of record NW_008826631.1, read on the forward strand.
GCAACCGGAATCTGTTGGTGTGCAGAGCTCAATGCCTTCACCACAACGGCAAGGACCTCGTGCATGTCGACGAAGCCCCCGAGGTCGAAGGCCAAGGAGTCACTCTTGGATGACTCCTCTTCGATCCAGTATGCCACTATTGTTTTTACGCCGACAACTTCCGCTGGCTTCAGCCTCCGCTTGCGCACGACACGGATGACGCCAACCTCCCGGTGCTCGGGGACACTAACGGCCGTGAGCATGTCGCTAAGAGCAGCTGTCAGCGAGCGAAGCCTCAAGTAGCGACGCGACACAATTGTATGTTGAAAAATAGACTGAGGTGCGCCACTCTCTGTCTCCATCGGTGGGAGGATAACTTTCTGCGTCTCCACCGTGCTGTGCTTCACCGCAGCACGTTGAAGCCGACAGAAGAGGAAAAGATCCTCCAAGGCAGAGGACGCTTCATCGATAAAGAGCTCCCGAAAAACGCGACAGAGTGGACTAACGCTGTGATATCTATGCAGTCCTTGTGCAAGCTCCTTCAGCGCACGGTTCCACTGAAGCGCGCCGTAACGAGCCGACAGAACCGTAACGGTTAGTGCGGCGACTGACCGCACTTGGTGGTGGTCAATTGCAGCCATCTTCGCCACGTGGGACATGATGTCTTCCACCAGACGCGAAACCCATTGGGCAGAACGCGTGGTTGTAGAACGACTGGAGGGCCCGCTCAGACCAGAAGTCGGAGTGAGGGCTACGCTGCTGCCACTCCGTCGAGAGGCCCCCCGCTCCCACGAAGCCACACGCGAGAGAGATGCGCGTCGGGGCGTCGACTGCCGCCGTAGAAACACCGACCGCGCGTTGAGAAAGGGCGAGCCTTCCGCAGAACACTGACTGCCGCCAC
>NW_008826632.1:0-5945 GCF_000691245.1 Trypanosoma grayi
CAGTCGATACGGCCACGACAGAAAGTAAAGCAGCTACTGATGCAATGGAGGGGGTGAAAGAAGCTGTCAAAGAGATTCAAGGCCTGCAAGCGACACAGGGTGGAAATAACGAACCACTAAGTAACGCTGACAAGTTGGACAAAGCTAAAAAGGCGGCGGACAGAGCTCGGATTTATATGGAAACAGCACAGGATAATGCTAAAAGAGCGGAAGAGGCCGCCCGTGATGCCGAAAAAAAAGAGGAATACTGCAAAGACCAAGGCTGCGAAGAGACTGTCCGGGGGACCTTCTGGACAAAGAACAACAACAGTACCGCGAGACCGCCAGAAGCTACGACAAAAGAGTTCCGAAGTTAAGAACCCACAGCAAGAGACTGGTCATTTAGTTGAGCGTGCCGCAGCTGCTCATAGCGAGGGCCAGCGAGGCGAGTTCGTTGCAGGCACTGAGAACCAAGATGGCAATAATCAGCCCTCTGATGGCAAACAATCACATGAAGCTCCGTCTCAGAGCGAAGCCAAGCATGCAGTGGAAGAACAGAGAAGCAAAGAGGGTTCTTTGGCAGAGAATACCGATGCAACAAAAACGGATACGGGAGACGGTGAGACATCGAATGCTGCAGCAGCAGAGTCCAGCGAGTCTGGTGGAGCAGTGGCGGACCCTGCAAGCGAGGGCCACGCCGATGGGCAGAGTGCGCAGGGGCCTGCCGGAGGCGAAGGCACACCTGAGACTGCAGCGGGGCCCACACACAACGCCCAGTCGATTGGTGCGGGCATCAGCAGTGATGTGGGGGCGGACGGCAGCGACACTCACACGTTGGTGTGTGCCCCACTGCTGCTGGCGGTGCTGGCTACGCTGGCCTGCGGTGCTGTGTGATGAGCAGTGGAGCCACGGGGTGACGACGGATACCCCTTAATTCTGGTTTGCTTTCTCTGTTGGCTTTTTGAGCAACTAAAACATATTGCTTCTTTTCATCACTTCCATAAACTGGGCTCGGTGCCCCATCTTCTGCCGTCAACCGGATGCAACACATGCACCCACACATATACACATGCATGGGCAATAATATCATAGGCACAACTCCTTCTTTTTTGTTTCGGAGTGTATGGTTTTTTTTTTCTGTGGGGCTATGGGCTTGTCCCTTAATTCATTGTTTTTCTTCTTTTACTGGTTTACTGGTTGACTTTGGTTGGTGCTCTGCTGTGCCTTCTCACTGTGTGTGTGTGTGTGTCTAACTGTCCGTCATCTCTCTTTCTCCCTCCCTTTTCTCCGCCCCGCAGACCAGCGACCTGAAGCGAAGTAATGATGGTGACGGTGCGCCACGTGCTGTTTGTGCTTTCCCTCGCGCTGTGCTGCGCCTGCGGGTGCGTGGCGGCGGCGCAGCAGCCTCAGGTACTGAATGAAGGTGAGGAAGGGGCAAGGAAGACCATAGCAGACTCTTTATCGAAAGCACAACGTGCCTTAGAGGAGGTAAGGAACGAATTTAAAAAAGCGGAGAAGGCAGTGCAGGATGCTACGGCGGCACAGGAGGCAATTGAGGGGATGGGCAACCAAGGAAGTGAAAACTGGGATGCTAAAGAAGCGGTGGAAAGAGCCAAAGGTAGTCAACAACAGGTTGCTGCTGCAGTCTCCGCGGTGGACGCACACGTCAAAGCGATTGAAGTCTTACGTGACCAAGGTGTGGGAGGTGCTGAAACAAGTGTAACTAAAGAACGATTGGAAAAGGCGAAAACGGAAGCAGAAAATGCACAGTCTCTTGTTCAACAAGCAAAGGATGATGCTGGAGATGCGGAAAAGGCAGCAAGTGATGCTGAAAAAGCGAGGAATACTGCAACGAAAACGGCTGCTAAGAAACCGTCTAAGCCACGCCATAATCGAGGATCAACAAGGCAGCGAGATCACCAGAGGCCTAAACAACCGAGGTCCACGGCTAACAACCCACAGCAAGACGCTGGTGAATTTGGTAAGCATGCCGCAGATGCTGGTACGAGGAACTCGCAAGACGGGTTTGTTGCAGACGATGGGAAGCAAGGTGTTAAGGAACGGCTCCCTGATAGCAAACAATCACATGAAGCTCCGTCTCAGAGCGAAGCCAAGCATGCAGTGGAAGAAAAGAGAAGCAAAGAGGGTTCTGTGGCAGAGAATACCGATGCAACAAAAATGGATGCAGAGGGCGGTGAAACATCGAATGCTGCAGAAGCAGAATCCAGCGAGTCTGGTGGAACAGCGTCGGTGCCTGCAAGCGAGGGCCCCGCCAATGGGCAGAGTGCGCAGGGGCCTGCCGGAGGCGAAGGCACACCTGAGACTGCAGCGGGGTTTACACACAACGCCCAGTCGATTGGTGCGGGCATCAGCAGTGATGTGGGGGCGGACGGCAGCGACACTCACACGTTGGTGTGTGCCCCACTGCTGCTGGTGGTGCTGGCTACGCTGGCCTGCGGTGCTGTNTCACACGTTGGTGTGTGCCCCACTGCTGCTGGTGGTGCTGGCTACGCTGGCCTGCGGTGCTGTGTGATGAGCAGTGGAGCCACGGGGTGACGACGGATACCCCTTAATTCTGGTTTGCTTTCTTTGTTGGCTTTTTCGAGCAACTAAAACATATTGCTTCTTTTCATCACTTCCATAAACTGGGCTCGGTGCCCCATCTTCTGCCGTCAACCGGATGCAACACATGCACCCACACATATACACATGCATGGGCAATAATATCATAGGCACAACTCCTTCTTTTTTGTTTCGGAGTGTATGGATTTTTTTTTCTGTGGGGCTATGGGCTTGTCCCTTAATTCATTGTTTTTCTTTTACTGCTTTACTGGTTGACTTTGGTTGGTGCTCTGCTGTGCCTTCTCACTGTGTGTCTGTGTGTGTCTAACTGTCCGTCACCCCTCTCTCTCTCCCTTTTCTCCGCCGCGCAGACCAGCGACCTGAAGTGAAGTAATGACGGTGACGGTGCGCCACGTGCTGTTTGTGCTTTCCCTCGCCCTGTGCTGCGCCTGCGGGTGCGTGGCGGCGGTGCAGCAGAATGAGGTGCCTGGCATCAGAGCCCAACTGCCCTCGCCGCTGCAGCCTCAGTTACTGAGTGACATTGATGTGCCTGCAGAATATACCGCCGAGAAAATAAGAAGTGAAGCTGACGAGGGAATGAAAGTGATCCAAGAGGCTTTGAAGAGGGCACAGCAGGCCTCAGCTGAGGCTACGCGGCTGTATAAAAAAGCGAGTGGCCGTATTAATGCCGCAGAGACTAAGAGTTCTGGCGGTAGTGGAGGAACAGCTGATTCGCTTGAGGCACGCAGGGCGCGAGATGTGCTCTACCCTGCCCACTCTGCGAAGAGAGCCGTCGATCGTGAATTCGGATCGTTGCAGGAAATCAATACAGTTTCGAAGTTGGCGCACGACAAGGTATTAGCCGACCTGAACAAAGGGGAGGCGAAACGTGAGGAGGCGTTTATCCAAATGGAGACAATCCAGTCTTCCGAGTGGACCGCTATTAAAAAAGCTAACATTGTTCTGCACAATGCTGGGATCGTTGTGGATGTATCGTTGAGTGCACTTAAGGAGCTGAGCATTACTGAAGTCGCCAAGCCACTCCCTGATGTGATGGTGCCGCGCGTTATAAAGATGCAACCCGACGTGCCTGGCTCTGCTGATATGGCGGGACGGGACGGCGCTGGGTTTCACATGTGGGTTTGCGCATCCCTGTTTCTTGTGGTTGCGGCATACGCTGCCGTGTGATTAGCCGTGCGTCCCTGAGACTACGCTGAATCCCTATTAATTACATCTTGCTTTGTGAACGGGGTTCTTATCTTCTTTTTTTCTTTTCTAATTGCTGTCCCTCTGCGGACACAATGCCACATCCTCTGCCTTCGACAGAATAATGTACGTGCACCCATGTACTCGTGCAGGGCTGTCGGATCAATGCGCATTGCCGTTTCCTCTTTGTTTTGGGATTTTTTTTTCTGTGGCACTATGGGCCTTTCTCCTAATTCATTGTTTTTTTCTTCTTTTACTGGTTTACTTTGGGTTGTGCTCTGATGTGCTCTCTCACTGTGTGTGTGTGTGGGCTGCTGCTCTCTCTCTCTCTCTCTCTTGATCCCCTAATTCTGTGTGCGTGAGATTGCCCGTGTGCCTCTCTCTTCCGTTTCTCACTCACGCAGAGCCGCATCCTGTGAGCTGCTGTGCTGTCCAATTGAAGGCACTTTAGGTGATTTGAAAGCGTGTGCGCCAGGGGTGCGAGGTGTGCGGCACGCTACGATGGCTCTATCTGGCTGTTCAACACACAAAAAAAGCGGTGATAGCAATTAAAAGTGCTTGTGAGCGCTGAGTGGTGGCTTGCATTTAGGCACGCAGTTGAGTAAGGGAGTGAGGGCTGAAAACGTGGTGAGGCTGTGCTGAGTGAAGAGTGGCGTTCACAAAGTGACGGGGGATTGCTGCGTCTCTGCGGTTATGACTGAGGTGAAAGCGTGTGGCCTGCGCGAAACAAACTGGCTTACTGCTGCTGAGGGCGCGAGGTTGGAACATGATTTGGTACGATTGGCTGTGTGGACTGCCTGTACAGCAAGGGGAGTTGCAGTGTTCTCTCCCTCTCGCTGCTGGACGGGGCTGGCGTGGCTGCAGGGTTTTTAGTGGGTGCCTGGTGATACCGAACTGAACAAAATCAGCAGCAGCACCTGAAGGCGTCGTGGTACTCTGGTGAGAGAGCGGCGATGCCAACGTGGTTGGCAATTAATGTGACTGCTGCCGGCCTGGAGTGCTCGCATCGCAGTGGTTTTGCTACGCGCATGCGCAGAGTGCTGTGCGAGAGCATTTGCTTATCGCATCACATCATGTTGAACTCTTTGAAGCTCACTTTCAACACATGTTTCCTTACCTCCTGTTGTATGCCAAAAGGTATGTACCGACAAGACACATGCTTCAGCGCGGCCAATACTCCACTCTTCACGCAGCTCTTTGGTGAGGCGGCCGCGCCCGTTCCACACCGCCACCGGCATGACGCGCCGCAGCACATGCACCCTCGCTGCGAACATGCAGTCGCGAGGCCATCCTTGGGCACCCCGCCGTTGGAAGTTGCTGCCGTCACTGCGGAGCCGTGCAGCCGGGAACCGTCATCCCCGTTGTTGCACGAGCAGCAGGGGGTCGCGTCGTCGCCGCCGCTTGATGCCGCTGCGGAGCCAAGTGACTTGCACGTGGCGGAGAGACCCGCTGTGCCGTTTCGGAAAGTGATGCGGGAGCTCGATCGACGGTTTCGCGAGCAGATGGAAGTGCATCGGGGCCTGAACGAATCTATGCAGCAGTTGGACGTGCTGTGTGGGGAGATTTCTCTTTTCCAAACAGAGCAGCGGACGGCGCGAATCGCGTCGGCGTTGCAGAGACGGGCGCTGTCATCTTTTGAAGATGCTGCTGCTGCGGCTGCTGCTTCCGCCCCTGTGGCCAGCAGTACTACTGCCGCTGCTGTCAGAGCTAGTGGCGGCCCGATTGCATTGCCACATCCGCTCTCTTCCTCGCTATCGTCGGCAAAGCTGCGGCCGGAGCAAAGCAGCACCAGCACTCTCTTGGAGCGGGTGCTGGAGTCGTACACAAGAGAGAGTGCCAACGCGTCACGTCGTGGGAGCGCCCCGCCACTGCCAGCGGCGGAAAAGAAGAAGACACTTCCGGCGGATGTGGTGCGCCCACCTGAGGAGCCACAACCATACATGCGCGTCATTTATGTCCCAGTGACGAAGCAGCAGCAAGAAGGGGCGGAAGATGCGAGCGGCGCCGCCTCGTCAGATGGGCGACGCGGCAGCCCCTCCTCTTCCACGTCCTCCGCTGCGGCGGATGTGGCCGTGGCCACCGAGTCGTCGTACTCGGACGACTTCGACGCCAGCGGCAGTGGTGGTGGCGTGTCAACGGACGCCTCTCTCTTGAGCGCCGCTGCCAGCACGAGCCTCGCCACCACCACCGCAGCCGCA
>NW_008826633.1:0-5944 GCF_000691245.1 Trypanosoma grayi
TCCGCCGCCTCCTTCTGCGCGCGCCGCCGCGCCGCGTTGGTGGTGCCGATGCGCTCCTCCACGCCGGCGAGCTGCGCCTCCCAAAAGCCGACTTCGAGCGCAGACGGCAGGCCGTCCGTGACGGGGCCGCAGACGCGCGTGAAGAGCTGCTCGCCTAGCGCCGCCTCATCCTTCGCGGCCAAGAGATCGAGTTCGGTGCGCGCCAGCTTCTGCTCCACCTCACGCAACTGCGCCTCGATGCTCCTCACATCCTCCGCACGTTGCTGCTCGGCCGCATTGTCGTCCTTCTCCTTTTCCTCCACGTCTTCAAAGAGAACACCGCGGAGGGTGACCCGGGCGGCGGTGGCGTCGTCGAAGCGCACCTGCACAGAGTCACGGGAGAAGTACTCCGGCATGGCGAAGAGGAGCTGCAGCACCTCGTTGTCGCCGGTGGTGGCTGGCAGCGCGACCGTCGCACACCGCCGCACGTGCGACCGCTGCCGATACACTGTCAGCGCGTCCGCCTTGGAGTCGGTGCGCACAGTAACAATAGCAGAAGCGCCACCGCTGGTAGTGTCGACTGTTCCTGCTGGCATGTGTTTATATCCTTTGCTTTTTGTTCTTTAATAATAGAAAAAATAAAATAAAATTTGCTGATGTCTCTTTTGTGCTCGGTTTTGAATTATATCTCCCTTTTGTGGTGCTATAATTATGTACAGATGCGATTTTTGTGTTTTCTCGTGCGAGCTGCTCCTAAACAAGTGGAGAAAAAAAAAAGGCGGGGGGAGAACGTGCGTCGTAAAGACGGTGAGGGACACGCATGGTATGTGTGTGTGAGAGAGAGAGAGAGAGAACCACGAACGGGAATGCACGTCCTCCGTTGTTGTACGCCTGCCCCCACGCCAGGCACATTCCACGCACCGCCGCTGTTGCATGCTCCTCTGCGGGCGCCCATCCCCGCCGCCCGCTTCCGGAACGCGGCGCGAGGGCGGGCAGGAGCCGCGACAGGCAGGAAGGACTTGAGCACAAGTCAATATGGAACGGGGAAACAGAAGGAAAAGAACACCAACCACGCAAAAGCCCCCCTCCCACACACACACACATATATATATATATATATGTGGCAGGAGGACTTCTCATTTACCACCGCATTACTCCCCCTTCCCCCGCAGGCGCAGACCCNGGGGGGGGGCAACACGGGCCGCTAACTCCACACAAACGAACAACCTCATCGCCACGACCAATAACAACAAGCCCAACGGAAAACAACAACAACAACCACCACTACCAACAGACAGCAGATGATTTTGGTAAACCAAAAAGCCCCTCGGGGCCATTCCACTCGACCCTTTGCTACAACGCGTGTGTTGTTCTCGCAAGGGATATGCGTGTCAAGCTATTGCTGCTGCTCCTCACGACCCGGACCCTGTCGATCCCTTCGCCGGCTTCTTCTCCTTCACCGACTTCATCTTCTTCGCCTCTTCGTACGAGGTGTAAATGCGGAGCTGGTCCGCCAGAAGATTCCGCTCCGCTGCCACCGCGATGAGCTGCTCCTGCAACTTCTGCCGCTCTGCCAACCACACGGCGAGAACGGCATCATTCGCGTTGTTCGCCCCCGCTTCGCTCTCACCAGTGCTGAGGCGGCGTGGGCACGTCACCTCGCTTCCTTCATCGGGCGACGCCTCCGGAAACTCGTTGCTTGCAGCAGATCTCACGGGAGCAGCGGCAGCACTATGGCTCTTGCAGCTGTGGCCGGCGCCCTCCACGCGCATGGTGGACTGAGCATCAAACAGCCGTGGGAAACGCCGCGCAAGCACCGCATCTAACTCATCAAGCTTCTCGGCAATCACCCGTGGATCAAGAGATGTGCACTCATCGCCGCCCGTGCCACTGGCAAGAGCAGCACTAGGCGTCCATTGCACTCCAGCCTCTTCGTGGCCTTGTGTCTTGGTATCAACTGCGGCAGGAACAGCAGCAGCGCCAGAGCAAGGCAGCGTGACGTCACTAAACCCACCCGAGAAAGAGGAGGAATCGGCGCTTCTTCGTCTGCTGTCTTCCTCATTCTCCATGTGATGCAGTTCCTGCAGATCTTCTTGATGCTCCTGCTGCGGTTGCTCTTCCCTATCTCCCTCTGCTGGCGACCGCGTGTGAGAGTGCAACACTGACTGCATCGTGGCATCCGATTGTTGCGATGATGAGAGCGGCGGCGGCGGCGGCGTCGACCGGGCTGCTGAAGCACTCGTCAACACTCTCCTTGGCGGCTGCTCGTACAAATCCTCCCGCGGATTCTGCACAAGCGTGCACTCCTTGCCTCCACTTGACAGCAGCGCCAGCAGCTGCAACTCACGCAGGTCGGGGCCACACGCCGCACACGACGGCCGTATCGGCGCGGCCGACCCAGGGAGGGGGTCGACTGACAGCGTTGTAATTGGCTCCGTGCCGCTGCTGTAGTGGTCTGTGGGGGAATGCAACGAGGCGCCGTTGCCAATATAAAACTGCGCCTTGAACTCCCGCCACGTGAGCCCCGCGTACGGCGACTGCCGTGAAGGAAGAGTATTGACGGTAGCTGTTATGTCCTTCTTGTTGTCTTCTCTACGGTTGCTGTGGTGGGAATCGCCGTATTTGCTACCGTGTGACCCGGTCGTGTGCAGCCGCTGCACCGCTGACGCCAGCATCTGCATCACACTTCGAGAACCTCCCCGCGTCGAGGAGTTCTGGCTGCGGGCGGCGTCGCTCCGCTGTGGCTGTGAAACAGCAGCAGCAACGTCCGTCCCCTGCAGGTACTCGCGCCGCCGCGCTGCCAACTGGGCGTACGAGCCACCACCACACCGAGCACCACCCTTGTCGCTATTGCCACTATTGGTGTTGTCGGCTTTGTTGTGATTGGCACTCTTGACGGGGATGGCCTGCCGAGGGGCGTTGCTGCTGTGGGTGGTAGGTGGCGAACCACACGCGGCAACCTTTACTGCCCTTGGCGGCACCGCCGTCCGCCTCGCTGGTGATGTCTGTTTCGCGACTGATTTCTCCTGCTGCGGCTGCTGCCTCCAGCGATTCTTGGTAGGGCCACGATCTACAGATAGCGATGGTGCAGTGTGACCCCGCGATGACAGGGCCGTTCTTTTGGTTGTCCGCGTCACCGCCGCCCCTTCCGTAGACGCGCGCAGCCGAAGCGACGGCGTGGCGGAGGCGGACACCGCACGCATAGCCCCGCCCTTGTTAGTGCTTCTGCTCGCCTGCTGTTGCCCATGTGCCACCCGTCTGCAACTGCGAGTGCGAGTCGTCGGGCTCTTAGATGCTCCTACTGCCATCGCCTTGGCGTGTGATGGCGTGGCGTCCGCGCCGCGGCGACGCTTATTTGACTGCTGCTCCCTCGACGGAGGCGTCGTCTGCCACTCCCTCAAGAGGGCTGCGTACGCGGAGGCCATTGCTGCTCCTGCTTCTTCAGCAGCTTCGCGTGGCGGGGAGCGGTGGCTGGTGATGGGAACTTCCGCCTGCGTCTCGTCTAGTGCAGAAGAGTGAGCCTCGGCAGCTGGTAGCACATTAAAGGATGACGACGTCTCCGCCTCCTCGGCTCCCTCCCCCTCTTCAACCTCTTCGGCTTCCTCTCTCTCCTCCTCTCTCTCCTCCTCGCTCCCCTCCCGCCCATCATCTTCGATGTGAAAGTAGAGTGAGCTGCCGCCGTCGCCCATCGAAACGCTCCGACCGCGCGACTCCGGCTGTTGCAGTTGCGACACCGTCGTCTCCGTCTCCGGCGCGTCGTGGGGCTGCGCCCCGGAGGAGGAGGAGCGCAGCGCGGGTACCACATTGTCCTCCGCCCCATCACCCCATTCCCCACTACCAACCTCATTGTAACCATCATCATAATCATCATCATCAGCTGCAGCTGCAGCGGCCGCGGCTCCATCTGGCAGACACAAACTGCTTTCACCGAGGGCCTGCCACTTCTTGGATGGGTGTTCCTCTTCGGTCAATAATTTCTGTGTGGGGTTGATCTGCGAGGNCGCCTCTTGGTTCAGGTGGGTTGTGCGTTTCCCGCCCTGCTCCTGCTGCTTATCATCTTCTTCCGGCTGCGAGAACTCATCCTCTTCGCCCAGAGCGGCTACATTACCATCCTCGCCACGGCCAGCCGCAACAATAGGTACGACCCGCAACAGATCACCAGGAGCTGCTGTCACAGCCCCTGGTGCTTCTACATCTGTTCCCCGTGCTCCTGCTTCTGACGCAACATCCGTCATGTTATCCTGGTTCTGCTGCCTCCTCTTCTTCTTCCCCGAGGCAAACAGGTGGCGAACACCACGGAAAAATGATTTGCCCACCACTGGGGCGCAAAAGTTTGAGCAGCCGCCCATCTTCCCGTCGACAAGGCGAGCACGTGCGGCAGGATGAACAGGAGCAGATTCAGCCGCTTCACCACTATGCTCCTCGTATACATGTTGCCGGTTGCTGCCGCTGCCAGTGCTCTTCTTGTTGTTGGCAGCACTCGTCGTCACAGCAGCAGAGCGATGGGCGGGGAGCTGCGGCGCAGCAGGCAGCGATACATCCGCAAGCACCTGCGTGCTCAGCGGCAAGAGGCTTGTCGCTGCACCACCACTCCTCTCACCAGCGTGGGCCGTTTTAACAGTGCTGTGACAGAAGCTATTACTCTCCCCTTGTATGGGTGCCACCTCATCGTCCTCTTGTGTTTGCTTCTGCCGCTCCTGCTGCTGATTCGGCCCATCCCTGTCATGGGAGGACTGGCACTGGAGCGTTGGCGCACACCAAGGGAGCGTAGGGGATGCATCAGGGGATTCCACGCTGTGGCCGTTGGATGCGCCACTATCACCGGCGAGACTAGCATTGGAGGCGCTGTGCAACTCAAACACCACCGAGGAGCCGGCCGATTGCATTGCCGCCACTGATGCAGACTGTCAGAGTCCGCTGCTGGCGCTTCTGCCCTTCTGGCCCCGTGGGAGTCGCACTTATCAGGGCAGCACACACGCCCACACCGGTACACCACCGCTGCTGCTGTGGCAGTTCCGCTTACTCCACGGCCTGAAGCCGCAGCGATTTTCCTCCTGCTGAGAACCTAGCAGTAGGAAACCAACGAAAAGGATAGAGAGGCAAAAGGAGATCTCTACCTTGTCACCTTTGTTATTTTTTCTNCTGAGAACCTAGCAGTAGGAAACCAACGAAAAGGATAGAGAGGCAAAAGGAGATCTCTACCTTGTCACCTTTGTTATTTTTTCTTCTTGTAGGACTCCTTAACCACTCTGATGGCGGAGGCGGTGAGAAACACAAGCAAACAAGCAACCAGAACAAAAAAAAGGGGAGGGGGGCGGGCGGAGAGCCACATGGCGGGTGGACAGCAAACCACCACCGTGGGAAAAGGGCGGTGGTGATTTCACACGACAGCGGAGGTGAGCGGCATGACGGGGGCGCATGCACGACGACAGCAGCAGAGGCCGCACATCCCANTCACACGACAGCGGAGGTGAGCGGCATGACGGGGGCGCATGCACGACGACAGCAGCAGAGGCCGCACATCCCACCTCGGCCACCGCAGCGGCGTGCTCCCTCCTCCACGACTACCCACGTGACCTCAAACGTAACCCTACGTGGGCATGTGTAAAATGCATGTATACACGTGTGACACGCTCGACGCATTCACCGCCACAGACCACGGCTGGCAGCGCAACGAGCAGTGAAATCCCCCCCTTCCTCCTCAAAAAACAAATAAACAGAGAAACACACACACACCGACACAAACCATTCCTCTTCTCGCCTCCTCCATCACCACAACGCTAGAGTACAGCCGCCTTACATTCCCACAGCGCTGCTACTGCTGCTGTTTAGTATTTACCCCATCGAATCAGATGGTGCGTGGCAAAGCGCGGGCTGCGCACCGCGTGGAACCCGTCAGCGGCGCCGTACCCTACGCTGATGATAACCGGCACCGTGAAGCGCGCCGGCAGCCCAGCCACCCGCC
>NW_008826634.1:0-5944 GCF_000691245.1 Trypanosoma grayi
CAAGAGGATGCTCCAAAGGGAAGTGCCCATCACTGCCTTTGCATGCATAACGTGCGAACAGCAGCGCCGCTGCAAACATGGGGCCCAAAGACGCCGCACCGTTTAGCCAGGGGTTCAGGTCGGATACCGCGAAACCAAGCTAATGTGGACAGCGGGAAGATACGAGCTTGTACTTGCCGAGCTGCGATGCCATAAAAAGTCCCCGTTGCCGCTTTACTGTGGACGGGGGCAATGTAGAGAAGCTGCGCTTCACGAAAAAGCTTACAGAATACTTTGTTGCAGTGGAAAGGCTTTCTTCCCAACGGCCTTTCCCAATAGAACGGTCGGGCGGTATGCTGGCCCAGGTGTGGTTTATTCTCCCATCTAACCTTCTCTACTCTTATATATTTCTGCCCAGCCCATCGCCGAAACGCATCACCCCTTGGCACTGTTTCAACTCAAGAAAGGGCAGGTAGGCCTATGGGATTCCGGATAAGGGGAGGCGGTCGCCCGAATCCCCCAACGCGCGTTTTCCCACCAGATCACCCCAACCAAACGTATAACAAAATACAAAAAATAACCAAACCCAAAACAAAACAACTAAAACAAAAAAAAAGGCAAGACAAAATAAAGGGATTTCTTTTCATATAGAAGCTCGGCGGCGGCAGGCGTGCTATGTCAGTGGTTGGGGGGGCGGGATCTTCAACTTAAGTCAAAACAGCACGAGGAGAAACAAAACAAACAAGGTTGATACCGGCAGGCTGCGCAGTATTCAAGCGCCCATTTGATCTCAGAGTCTTGGAGTGTTTACCACCCTGGGAAGGGTGTCTGGGCCAAACCAATACCACACAGGTGTGGCTGGGATGAACTCAAGAATTCAATTCCCGCCTTTCCCTGTGTAGGGCCTTGCTGTGGTTTTATTGGCGATCTTTAGAGCCACCTTGCGGCCATGGTGGGGGTGACCGGCTGAACGTCCCCCATGCCTGATGCTAGAAACAGTCCCCAGATGCTCAGTTTTTGCAAATGCCCAGGTCTACCCGCATTTGATAAGCACATTGCTTTTACATGTTAAGAAAATTTGCACTGGAAAAGTGGACGCAAAAGCCTTCATTCGCATTTCTTGCTGCTGGCCTTTCGGGCTGGCTTCAGCAAAGAAGATCCAACAGCAGCATCCCACAGCGAGTGGCACCTGCATATTGCCTATGGCAAAGGGTATTGCTACACTGTTTGTTTCGTGTAGAACTGCTCTGTTTTGATTCACCAGACGCCCGCGCACATCAAAAGCTTGATGCTTTATAGGGGGGGGGGGTTGTCGGCCCAACTGCCCCATCTGGCCACGTTCTAAAAGCTCTCCAAGGCTTTGCGCAAGCAAGTTGGTTTTAACAAGGCCGCTAAAACTCGTTCGCTTGAGAAATAACTCTGAAACTAATTTTCCAATCTGCTGGCTAAGGGCTTTTTTTTGTTGCTTTTAAGCGGTTGCTTTCCCGCCGCCACTCTTGCAGCCCAGAGGTTGGAACGAAACTCGGCCAGACCGTAGATTTTTCAATAGGCCAATTGGGCTTCTGCCACTTCACTGCCATCTTTAAATCAAAAAGTGCTCTGATTTTAAGCAGCATAGGATAAAGAATTTATAATTTTTCCTTATGCCTTCTCCAAAACACATCTACCGATAGCTAATGGCGCATCTGCTGAAGGGCACGTTGCTTTTTTTCATACGTGCTGTTGAGGGATTGAAGGTAAGGCAATACTGCCAAACCGTTGGCGTTCTCTAAAAAAAAGCTGGGCAAATAAGCCTTGGCAGTAATATCTAAACGTGTGGTTTTCATAAAGAGGGTAAGTGTAGACCCGGCTTCGGCTTTAAAAAAACTGTGGAGAGAAGTTGTATTTTGCATGCTTTATCCTTTTTAGAAGGCGCGTTCAAATTTGTCGTTGAAGAGAGTCCCACGCATGAATTTATGGGAGCTTGTAAAAAGAATGTTTTTCTAAATATTTTCTTTAATTACTGGTAAAACGGTTTTCTCCCAGGGTAGGTCTCTCTATTCAAAAGCTTTCCAGTATGCTCCAGCGAAAATTTTAACTTTAATCATCTTTTCAAAGGCCCAACAACAGCCGCGATGCCGCACATGACCGGATCAGCGGGGCGCAATGTACAATCGTGTTGCTGAACCAATGGGACGCCAAAGAGGGGCAGAGGCAACGCGCCGCGCCTGCTAATAAAGAAGGGTGCCGCCAGTATTGGGGGGGGGGCGCCGTGCCAACCCACCGGGGCCCGGCCAAAAAGTATTCACCCGGCAGGAGCCCTTGGACCGATTTTAAAATTGTCAATAACACGGCGAATTTAAGGATACTTTTCATCCTTAAATATTGCAAATAATTTTTTGGGTTCTATTCCTGTACGTGGTGAGGGGGCATCGGGCGTCAAAAGGGGCCGTCTGGCAATTTACCGGTAAACTTGAATAAGCACTATTCTACGGTTCCGGCTGAAATTTGCAATCGCTTAGCGGCGCCCAACCAGGACATCAGGGCCGCCATCAAACAACCGCCAGCCCGCGAAAAACGCAGCCACTTCCATTGGCAGCAACTAAACGAGACCAACTCTTAATTTCAAACAGGCCAAAACAACGCTGCAGCTGATGAGGCCCAAACGCGGGAGAATCGTGAAAAAGGAAAGGGGCGATTTCGCCAAATGGGGGAAATAAGGCCACTGGCTTCACAGCCGGGGAATGTTTTTCCACTGAAGAAGCCCCCTCCAAAAAACAGAAATCTTGGGATTTATTTGCATTCGAAAAAGGAGTGCCGTTGGGTCTCCCGACCGGCGGGGGGCAATTCACAAAGGCATCTCGCGAATACCTGCGGGGGAAGGGGGCCCAGCGATTTTTATTGGACAGCCGCCGGCGCCACAGGGCGGAATACATAATGCCAGCGATGGTGGTTCGGGGTGTGATGCGGCCACCGCCCCACTATTTCAATGCCCCGACGTTGCGACGCGGCTTCCGCGGTTACAGAAGAAAGGGCGGTCAAAGATTATGGATCTATGTGGGGCTTTTGGCTTTTTTACGTGAAACCGATAAGCATGTAAAACGAATTTTTGATAGTTTGATTTCCTGGGCAAAAAAACACCATAAGCGACCACGGTCCCACCATAAAATTCTTAACAGGGTTTCGAATTTATTATTAAAGAATTTTATATTTGCACTGTTTACGTTGTCTGTTCCGAATTTCTCGGAACCCAGGTCCGGCACGCCGTTGCGGAACCCGGCAGGCAAGGCGGGCGCCCTTCACTGATTTGCCTAGCCCCCGAAGGGGGGAAGGAAAGCAAGGCAGCCGCCCCCACCGCACATTGCGCGGCGCATGCGGACACACGGGGCCGACCTGCAATGTGCAGCCGCAGGGGGGTGGGTCTGGAGATGCCTCTCGCCCCCGTTCGGGGAGCCGTTAACCAAAAAACCGGCGAGGGGCTACCCACCGCCCGCGGCGGCGCACAAAGGCACACCCGGCCCCGCACCCCGAGCCCAATAAGGGTTTAGGCAGCCTGCCAAAATCCAAAAACGGAAGTGGCGAGGTCAGGGTCCCGGGGTTATCCGTTAGCGGGGCCTGCCTGCTGCGCAAACGTGCGCCACGCCGCCGCTATGGAGCGGCCGTTTGGCCAAGGCAGGCGCGCGGTGGCCGGGGAATTGCGGGCCCCGCCCGCGCGGGGATAACGCGTTTTATTGCCAGGTCGGTTTTTTAAACGTTCTTCCAAAAGCACAACCGGCATCTGAACTAAGGGAACGCTGTTTGTTTTCCCAATGTTGAATAGGATCGGCCGTCTGGCACGGGCGCGCCCCGTGGGCGTGTTGCGAGCAATGCCGACTATGATCCGCACGCTCTTGGATATGGCAATCCAGGGGCTTCAAAGAATTGCCCCCAGGGGTCAGGTAATGTAGGCGAGGTTTTTATCGAAGGAGGGGGCGAATCAGACGATCCGTTCCAGAGGCGATTCGAAGGAGAGAGTTGTGCTTCAGCTTGCGTGTGTTGCGGAAATTTCATGGTCCGAGGCTGTGGCATTGACAGGAGGCTGCTTCAACATTGAAATGAATGGCCTAATGATGCTTTGGCGGGGCCTGGGAGCCGCGGCCGCACCCCATGGAGGAACAAGGCGATTGCGAATTTAGGGTTGTAACGCCTTCAACCTGATTTAGCACCTCCCAGCGTTGAGGCCTTACCAACCCCCGGCCGCACTGAAGGAAGAAAGGATGAAACGCATTCTGGAGCCATAGAGCGCAACGGTTCACACCATAAATTGGGGAGCGCGGGGGCCCACAGTACATTTTGCAGGGGTGCGCGGTTTGGGCCCACATGTGGCCCTCCAATGGTAAAAATGCGTTCTGCCGTTTGATCTCCGGCAAAAACGCGGCGCGGAAATTTTGGAGGCGCGCGTTTTCTTTGAAGGGGGTGTCGCATTTGGTGGCTTTGGGGCGGCGCCCGAAAAAAAGTGGGGCCAAGAACCTTGGATATTACAAAAAGGAAAAACCACGGTCTAAAAGTGCGGCTCCAATTAAACGCCGCAGTCACGCAGTGCAGCTTGAATTTCAGAGAAAGAGATGGCCATCCCAATATATCAGTTCAACGTTCCTGTTCTGAGAATTGTGCGGTTGGTGGAACGATTGAATCTGCATACGCGCGCAAGATTCGAAGGGACGTCCGAGCTCTTACCCCACTGCCCGCGCGGAAAGGTGAAAGAAAGCAGACACAGGACACCCGCAGCAGATGCCTAATGCCCCTGGGGGCTGAAATTATCCAAGGCACCTTATCCACGGATGGTGTGGCATGCGTTGTGCTCTTTTTGGGTATAGAAGGTAAGCTGACAGAGCCGCGGTGTCGATGGATTGCACGGCCGCGGGGTAAGGACGCAGAGGGCCCCCTGCGAAGCGGACGCGCCATTATGCCACATCTAGGAATATTTTGCCGGCAGTTGTGTCGGAAGCGACTTTATTCGCCGATCTCCAGGATTCATTTTTTAAGATTGCCTTTCTGGAGAAAATGAGCTTTTTGTTGTGTTTGCACTTTCAAAATAACGGAAGTACTGATGGCGGCGCGCTTGAAATAAGCAGTGTCTTTTAATTTACAAGTGGGTATGGGTATAGATAGCATTCACCCACCTGGCATACGGCGCGATGTTTCCGCATGGGTTGACAAGGCCCACCTCTGTGCAGCTAATTGTGGCGTGGCAATTAGGGAAAATGAGTCCGGGGCTCTTTTATACACCTTTTTGGGTGATTAGTTTGACTACCAAGACTATTCCGTGTGAGTTGGTGAGAATGCTTAAGTTTATTGATGGTTCTTCCACCTTTAATGAAATTAATGGTTGCAAGCGTGAAAACGTTGGGGTCTATACTCCTCCATGATTCGGTAGTGATTAACATAGTATTGTTTCCGAATTATTTTTCTTTAGAAACCGTTTGACAGAGTCTGTTGACGTTGAATGGAGCAATGCTGCGGACCGCATCATCCGCCCATTTTCCCCAGCAGCAACTAACGTTGAGAACGCAATTCGTTCGATGTTAATGAGAAAAAATAAAGAAATCTCAAGCCTTTGAAGCAAGTAAAGATCACAATACAAACAGATACGTCGGTGCGCAGTTAGGGCGTTGTTTGTTTTCCCGACTTTGTGGAAATAAATATTGCAAGGAATCATTGGATAACGCCCACGTTTCTTATTATGCAAGTCAAGGTCCTTGCAGTTATGTTGACATTGTGTGAATTAAAAAAAAACATGTTTCCCAGTCGGGAAGTGGGCGTGTACAACACTTCAGTTCAGACAACTCCTGACAAAGGTAAAATGCAAACACTCGCGCCATCTTCTGGAAACTGTTCTTGATTTGGAAGTTATTCGCCAATCGCCTTGGTATCGTGGAAATGCCTCATCGTGGCGCCAAGGTCTAGTACCAAGTTCATTATTTGGGAAGCTAAATTACCACGTCGG
>NW_008826635.1:0-5924 GCF_000691245.1 Trypanosoma grayi
GGTCAGCGGTGGCGTCGGTCTCCGCTCCTTCCGCCTCGGCGACGGCGCCGGACACCGCGCGGGCGGCGGCCTCCTGTGCCTCCATCGTGGCGTCACCGAGCTGCGCCTCGCCAAAGATGAGGAAGGTTGTCGTGCCAGGGAAGCGGTACAGCTCCGGCTGGTTCACCACAAAGGAGAGTGTGCCGTGCTTGCGGATGTGCACCTTGACCACATTGGGCTCTGGCTTCAGGCCCATCTTGGCCATGGCCTTCGCGTAGCGCTTGGACTGCTTGGCGACCTGCGGCACCTCGGCAGCTTCCAGGGTGGGGACCTCGTCGTCCTCCACTGGGGGGTTCTGCACCTGCGGGGCGGACATCGTGTTGGTGTGCGTGTGTTGGTACGTGTTAGTGGAGAAGCACTACATGAAGATAAAGAGAAGGCGAGAACGGAAACGGTAACAAAAATAAAAGAGATAAGGCGAAGCAGACACAATGTCGTTATTAGCAAAATGAACACTGTGTAGCCATGCAACTCATGCGGCTTCCATGAAAAGAGGAAATACACACGAAGTCAGCGATAAATGCGGAAAGCCTGCAATCCTTAACACACCACGCCGCCCCGGTCAGTGCAAAGCGCTGCCTACCTTCTCGTAAAGATCCTCCTTGAGACGAGAAAACAACACCCGCAGTGCCCGGCGAGTAGAAGCAGTGTGGTCTGCCGGCGGCAGCGCTACGCCACTGCCTTCCTGTAGACGGATGAATGAGTCAAGGCACTGGAACACCAGCACGAACTCCAACGAGAAGGCGTCAAAGCAGTCCCACTCGTCGCGGACGACGAGAACGCCGTACAGCTGCGCCAGCACGGCCTGCATCTCTATGCGGGCACAATGCCCAGCGGCAGCGCAGACGGCCGGAATCGGGTAGCGGCGATGCACACACTTACGCACGGCGTACGGCGGACCGAAGACGTAACGCTGCAGCACTGCCGGCCCCGTCACGCCCCATCGCGTGGGAGCAACAACAAAAACGATGTAATGCATCGCGAGTAGAAGAGTGAGTTTCTCTTCCGCATTCAACGTGACGGTGCCCACTGGTGAAAGCCGGCGCACACGTGACAATGTTGACGCACACAGCGATGCTGATAATGAGGGAAATGAGAAAACAATGCCATCCGTCTCGTCCGTGTCGTGACACTCGCTCGCTGTGAGACGGCAGTGGCATTTCCGTCTTTGTAGTGCCGGCCCGATCTGCAACGTGGTGTTGGGCTGAGGCATCAAGGCGCTACCATAGGCCCGGGGTCTGAGCGAACACCAGAGAGACAAGGTGTATAAGAGAGAAGGGGGATAGATGGAGGAAATGAGAAGGCAGTAGCTGAGTCGTATCATCATGGTCATCATCACACACCAATTTTTTCCCCACATATCCACAACCAACTCAAGCTCCCGGTTAAGGGACAGATACACCTTTAATATCATTTCCTTACCATCACTGCCCTCCAAAAAAAAAAAAAAATGAGCAACTTCAAATAACCAGCACTGACAACACGAAGATCATAACCAACTGCACCCCATTCGCACTCGGTTCACAGGGCTTCTTCTATCGTATCGTTTCTCGGCAGATCCCATTCTCCTTACATCTCTCGGTATCCTGTTTGAATGGGCTGCATATCGGCCCCAATCACCATACGGCACTCTGCATAATTCTTCGCTTCCTGTTTTTTTCTTTCTATCATCTTTCCCGTCATGTCACCCAATGCCCGTGAATTCACCACGGTTAGGTCTCTCGTCATTGCTCAGTGATGCGTTTTCACCGCTCGTGCTACCCCCAGCGCAGAATGTTTCCAGCACTCCCTCAGCAAAGCAACTCGTGCAGCAAGGGACTAGCACGTTCAAGATGAGCACAACCTGCAATGGGAGAAGCGTGACGGCCGCTGACGGATGCAGACCCTTCACCACGTGGTTGTGCTCCACCGAACACTTAGCCGCCATCATGCAGGTCATATAAAGAAGACCACCGTAGAACATCACGGCAACAATTGCGCGGTCCACACGGGCGATGATGCAGGCACTGACGGAACGCAGCGTCATAAATCCAAAGTAGATGATGAGTGGGGCGAAAATTGCCCAGAAGGAAAACAGCTCGGACGACTCCTTGCCTGTCTGCCCCGCACGTAGAAGGGCGAGGGCCAGGAAAACGAAAACACAAGCCTTCTCAAAAATCATACCGAGCGCAAAGTCCCAGTACTCCCGCATTCTACAAACCGGCACTCCGGCGTCAACGCTTTCACGGCAAAGCTCCCGGAAGTTTGAGGGGATCAAGTAACGCATGACGAAGAAACTTTCCACTACATATAACGCCGCCGATGGTGCCAGTGCAGCAGTCCACGGGACAGCGTCACTCAGCCCCGCCACGAACATCGTGACAGCTGCAATAACCATCATGAATCCGCACCCCAACAAGAAAGAGGCAAAATCCCGCTTGGCGATGCCGCGGAATTGCAGCACACCACCGAATAGCAGCACGGGGAGGAGTGCTACCCAACAGGGTCCAAACACCGCCGCCCAAGGCCATGTCTTGTTGTAATCAAGCCGCACAATGACCAGTTCGAACGTAAGCAGAAACAGCGCCGACCAGAGTGCGAGCAACAGAAAGGTGACGCGAAGGATGGAAGGGTCCAAAAACATGCCTGCATCGCCGAATTGGCTTAGTGCATCCATACCCTTCTTTCCAAAGGTGTCATACACCCGTCGCTGCTGTGGATCTGTGAGGACAGCCTGTGCTCCTTGAATCAGCTTAAACTCCTCCGTCGTGTCCCCGCCGGTCTTGTCAGGGTGGAGGCGAAGAGCCAGCTGGTGGTAGGCTTTCTTGATCTCCTGCTGCGTCGCATCCGAGCTCACCCCCAGCAAGTTGTACAGGGATCCACTGCATGTACGCTGCGGCATCTTGCTGTGCTTACACACACACACAGACAGTGATATTTAGATACAAGCACGCAGGGATTCTTCTTTCCTCCCCCTTGATAGCCTTACCGAATAAAGACGTGTGACGGTGTTCACGTGCTCAAAGTGGAGGCCTTTTCCTGTATCAAGATCTGTTTCCTTCACAATCACTTACTGATATTCCTACCGTCGCCCGAAGCGAACCTGCTATGTATGAGGGGACAGAAAGAAAAGAGAAGGAAGGAACAACGTGAAAAATAAACAAAAAGAACCTTCAAGCATCAGAATAAAGCAACAAAGAAAAAGAGAAAGCCTCTTTTAGAAAAAAAAACAAGCGAATAAATTGCGAAGCAAATCCAAAAGAAAGTAATGCTTTACACTCACAGTGTTCTTAAGCAACATCCAGGTGACCACCGTCTGGAGCGTATTTTGCATTCTCTCACCAATAATCCTCACGCTTTACGTGGGAGTCACGTCTGCAACCTTCTGTGTTCGTCTTTTTCCTAATATGAATAATACAATGATGGGACAGACTAGCAATGTGACAAGAGAGTGGCTCTATCGCTCGTGTAAAAAAAATCGGACACCGCAGTACTAATACTTAAAGGGCTTGTTGTTTAGAACGTGAGTGCCTCTGAAGCTTCGGATGCAGTTCTCCCCCATGCGACGGTCCCGCTGATGCGTTAGGTTGCTTGCCATCTCCTTTGGCAGCGGCGGATGATCTGACTGGGGACTTTGAATGAATACCGGCACTCTTTTCTACATGAGTGCCGGAGGCTTTGCCTCCTGGTTCCCCCGCACCGTGACTCGGACGAGTGGAACGCTTCCCCGGGCGCTTCTTCTTTTCACTCCCCTCAGTCGAGCCCACAAGACGGGGACGGGCAGAAGATGCCCTTTTCCGAACCAAGGGGGACTGTATTGCGGTTACTTCTGCTGCTGGTGGTTCAACTTCCGTTGCGGCGCCTCCATCCCTCTTCACAACGGTCGAAGTAATGGCAGAGGATGTAGTCATCGGCCCGCGCTCAATTTCAGGCGGAAATGCAGCGGCAGTGCTGTCAGCGGGAAGTAACCTTTCAGGACCACTTGAAACAGTAGGTCCACCTTGCGGAGCACTGAGCCGGGGTTGTGACATTGCCTGGGCGTAAGCAGGCTGCCTTCCTGGGGAGGAAAGCACCTCAACTCCCTCTCGTGTCGTGGCCAACGGATCCGGTGTGGCCTCCGCTCCGTCAAGTCGGAATGCACTCTCGCGATTGGCATCCGTCTCTTCCGCGTCAGCTGCTCCCTTACCTTGCGACCAGTTCCCCCCTTCTTGTTCCCTGATCGAATCTCTTAACCCCATATTGTGGAGTCCATGCGCTGTAGCAGGAAAAGTCGCCGTTGCAGCCGTCATCTCTCCCTTCTCTTCATTATGACTACTCCAATGGAGGAGGAGCGCCTCGTCACGCCCAGCGCCCACGTATGGTTTCATTCCAGCTTCACTGCTTACGCCTGTCGCTGGAGGCCTTTGCCGCCTTGCCATTAGGGTTAAAGGAATCTTGTGTCTTTGCATTGTCGCTCCCTCCTCTTTCTCTTCCCTTTGGGCTGTTTCGCGTGTGCTGGCAGAAAAAAGCTCTCTGCCCGGCGTAGATTCAGAAGGGCTGTATGCCGTCATAAAGGAGCACACTGTATATGGGCTTTCGCTTCCGTTAGCCGCACACATTGGCCGGTGCCGCCAACGCTTCCCGCTCGTTCCCATCATTATCTGCACAGAGGTTAACGATGATATCTCAGCGACAAAGCGCTGCGCCGCGGGGGACTCTTCATTCTGCCTGACGTCAACCATCTGAAGGGATCTGACGAGTGGTCCCCCCCTTTCCTCCATGTTGCTCTCAATGAGCTCTAGCAGGCATTTGCGCATTCCCACTCGTGACATGTTGTTGTGTGCGAGGATTACGTGACGAAGCGATCGCCAGAATGTCAGTTGTGTAGGGTCTGCTGTATGAAGAGACACGTCAGCGCCGCCACCATCGGTGTGCGTGTAGGAAATTTGCATGCGGCTGATGATGGACACATCCATTGGCGACAGTGACTCGCCAAGGCTTTGCGACCTCATTGACAATGGCGCCTGCTTCCCGCATAGTAGTGAGACAGCCGAGTGATAGTGCTGCACGCGTCCCATTCGGTCCGCGATGTCGCGCACAATCCATGGCCCACTCACGTCATCCAACAGACAATGTTGTAGGTCGATAAGGAAGAGTTCCTGCCAGAAATAGGAAACGGCTCTGCTCGGTGAGTTTGGCTGTGTTTCAACGAGGTCATCTGCCACCTGAGCACCACCATTGGCAATCGCGTCCTCTTTATCATCGCCATCGTGATCGTTGGGAGTGTTCTTCAAATATAGAATGAGTTTTGAGAGAAGGATAGAGATACCCTGTGTAAAGGCGTGTCGTTGTTCTGAGCCATAGAGGCGCTGTCCGATGCATGCTGTGGGATCCACAGCCAGCCCGATCCGCCCTGCACACCGCCTACACCGCAGCGCCTCTCGTAGAAATGGGAAGGCCGCCGCATCGCAGAAGTCAAGTGAGTCGAGGGCTTCTGGAGTGCACTCCGCCACTAGGAGCCGCGTTGATGTCACCTCCAAATTGTCCAAATGCATGTCATATTCATTCTTCTCGATGAGCCGCAGTTCAGTATACATCATCGGTAGTTCGCATCCCTCTTCCATGGCAAACCGAGGGTGATCCTTCTGTTGCTGCTCCTTCCGCTGCTGCGCCTCCCGAAGGACTTCAGGCGCCGGAACGCAAGTCCGAAGTATGATGGAGAGGTCGTTTCCCATTTTGGCCCTATGTTGCAACTAATTATTGCACTCTTGTCACCTCTTGCGGTCGCTGTTTTCCTATATAATATATCTTTTGACTTTCGGTGTGTGCAGCTCTGCTAGTAAATATGTCTTTTTTTTGTTTCCTTTTTTCTTGCTTGGTGGTTTCGTCCGAGCCTGTATATGTGGCTCTGCGCCGTACGTATATAT
>NW_008826636.1:0-5914 GCF_000691245.1 Trypanosoma grayi
GGAGGCCGAACACCAGTTGTGGGGGTCGTACAACCTTGCGAAGATGGATAAATTCCAGTGGTTGTGTGTCGTGAATTAACTTTGAAAAAAGAGAGAGAAAAAAGCAGAAGGTCTGGTTCACCAAATTGGGGCAGGTGCTGAGAATGGTGTCGGTGTGTTGTTGGTTTCCTGTAGTGCGCTGCGCCGTGCTCTGCTTGAGCAGCTAGCGTGTGTCCTTTTGTTGTTTCTCTTTCCATGGTTTACGCCCCATCGTTGGACGCATCTTATTTTTTTTCCCCCGCTTAGCAGAGGTGAGCAATCGAGAGGAATAGGTGGTGGCTTTCTTTGCATTAGTGGAGGGGTGAGCCTTCCATCATGGACTTCGCAAGCAACCGCACTGCTAGCGTAGCAGGGGCGAATAAACACGTTGGTGTTTCCTCAATTCACGTAACGGAATATGTGATGATTCCACCCTTCTACATCGTGCTCGCGGCGAGTCTTTCTTACTGTCTTTGTAACGCCGCATTCAATTACATAACATCCAGTCGGAGCAAGATATCCCGAACGGTGGAGAAGTGGGGAAGACTTCTATGGTTAACTCGGCGTTTCTTGATAGTTAAATCGGATGTTGGCGATGATGCTACCAAAACAGAAAACCCAGGCAGGATATGTGATGAGTCAAGTCTTCTTTTAAGCCGAAATAGAGTTTCTACGGATTACACTGACAATGCGGTGTTCTTTCAGGGAATGACGCATCCTGAAACACTGGCGGACGCATCGCCGGTGGTACCTGCCTCGGTGGTAAATGAGGCGCTGCTGGACTCATTGCATTGTGTGAGGCTGGAAGCCCAGCGAATGGTATTTGTGTACAATCCAACATACATGATTATTGCAACCGCAAAGAGCTTGACGATGTTGGTAGTGCTGCAGTATCACTTCGATCAGAAGGGCGGGTGGGACAGGCTTGTCGTGTGCTCCGCTGCAAACCTGATGAGCGGGCTGCTCACTCCCATCCTGGAGTATGGCGCGGGGCTTCTCCTGCCCCTCGACCGCGATCACCGGGAGAAGGCCGTGGCGGTCGAGGCGGAGGAGCCGAAAGACTCGGTGCTCATCGTGGAGATCCTTGTGCGCATAGGCCGGTTGGAGCTGGATGATCTCGAGACAGTGCTGATACAAGGGAGTACGTTCATTGTGTTTGGTGCCGTTCTTCTGCCTGCAGCGATTGTGTTCTGTGTGGTGGGGTTTGCCGCCTTCATGTGGGTGTTTGCGCCCTTCTGGCTGTGTTACATGTTGGTGCGCTACCTGTACTACCGGTGTGGTGGTGTCGCAGCGCAGAGGGCGGCTGGTAGACCACAGGATGTGCTGTTGACTCCAGCGGGTGAGTTCGCAAAGGCAGCATTGCTGAAAGTCTTGACGTTGTTCCTGTTGCAGTGGGCAGTGCAGTGCAGTTTTCTGTTTGGATTGGTGTTACTGCAGGGTGGGTGGTACAGTGAAGCGTTGCAGCTGGAGGCCGAACACCAGTTGTGGGGGTCGTACAACCTTGCGAAGATGGATAAATTCCAGTGGTTGTGTGTCGTGAGTCAGCTGTTTTTTTAACTGGTACTAATCGTTTGCGCTACGAGTATAAAGTTCCTTTGTGGTGACGTGCTGCACCCTTTTTTGTGCAAATTCAACAAATCAATGATGCCTGAACGGTTCCCTTCGCTTTGCTATCTTGTAGCAGGGTTTAATATAGGTATAACGTATATGCTGCGCTCACGGCGTCCCGTGACAGTGCTGCACGCGGCGGACCGCTGGCTGGTGCGGTCGTATGCTTCGACGGTAACACTTCTTCAGCTGCAGGCGCGTGAGCGTCTTATTTTGGGTACCCATGGCGCAGGCATTGTGCGCCATGACTCCATGTCACAGCAGACGGGCAGCAATCTTCCCAGCTCGGTGACGGTAGCGGCTCCTGCGGCGGACTTGTTTCGCACCAAGGTCCATGAGGGAACAGGGACGGGGGAGAGGGACCCGTACATGCGCACACTTCCAAATCAAAAGAGCACGGAGCCGGAGAGCTCCGTCGCACGAGCCAACATCATGCTCGCACCGACAGTTGATGAGTGCATTGCACTTAACACAAAATGGGGCAGCATGCATTACTGGCTTGGGGACCAATTCCCACGGCTCTCGGTGTATTTGAAACAACTTCAAGTCCCCGATGTGCCGCCGCTTTCCCCCGCAGCGGAGGCGCTGCTTTCGAAGTTTGAAACGGGCGTCATCCCAAGGTTGGCTTCAGATGAGGTGGACCGTGAGAAACTCACGGCGTTGTGGAAGGACGTGGTGAGACAGGCCGATGCACTTGTCCAAGAACACATTTGTGACCGCACCGCATTTGAATCAAAACTGTCCCGTGTTTGCGATGATGCAGTGCAGCAGCTGCGCACATTGTCGCTGGTGGGGTCGGAGGGAATCTTAGCGGTAGAGGCGCTGCGGCGCCGGACGCTTATAGGACGCAACAAGCTTATTCAGGAGCATCTGATTGATGTCACCGAGAACGGTGCCTATCTGGGGTTTGGAGATGCGGTGTGGCAGGTGTTCTTCCGCGCCGTGGAGTCCAGCAAGGCAGAGTTCTTGAGCGAGAGGGCGCCGAAGGCCCTCCGCGTTGCGTGGGATGCGATCATGCGGGAGGATGTGGTGCGGCTCCCGGATGTCACTGCGCCCGTTGCGCTCTACCTGACGCTCGTGTGCATCGACGAGAGCGGCAGGCTTGCGGTGGGTGATCTGAAGGAATCGTCGTCGAGCCTCTGCGAAACCGTGCGGCCTTGTTTCAAGGAGCAGCAGCCACCACCACTTAACCTTCTTAACCCTGTGGTGAAGCGCCGCTTTGTGGCGAGGACCGTCGCCGAGATGCTGCAGGCCCCGTCGTCTAACGCATTTTCCAAGGCGCTTCGGGAGGATGGCCAGCACGACGTCAGTCGTGTGGTTGCTCTTTGCGAGGCGATGAGCAGCAGCCACAAACTCTTTGAGGACGATGTGGCAGATGCTGTTGGTCGCTTCGAGAGCACGAGCGAAGTCAAAACCCTGCTCTCCTCCCTCATGGGGGGAACGGACGCCGCTGTGCGGGACACGGTTTCCAACATATTGGGAGTGACTGGCACGACTGCTGTGAACTGGGACGTCGTGATGCAAAGCGTCGATTGGACGAACAACTGGCGTCAGTTAGCGACTGGACTTCTCAGCGATCCAGGTGTGCTGGTGGCTGTCCATAAGCACGTCAAGAACGCGATTGGAGCGAAAGGAGTGTCCAAGCATCTCTTCACTGAAGAATATGCGGAGCAGCTGCAGCTCATCGTCAACGCTCGTGAAGAACGAGAGGTGTCACGGAAGCTCAAGATTGAAAATGTTGTGCAAGAGCTCTCCTCTTACCAGAAGGTGGATCATGTGTGTCACATACTCCGCCAACTGGGTGTTGACATGACAGAGCTCGATCAAGCAGCTGCATCGATCCTCGAGAAAGGTCTCGTGAAAAGGCCTCATGTAGATGAAGGCGTGAAGGCTCGTGTGCTTGAAGCTGTGGCTGGTCGTCACCCAAACTGGGTGCAGGTCGGTGTTGTTCAGCCAACAGTGAAGGATTCTGTGGAAGCTCTTCGATGCATGTTGCACATCTTCATTCGCCTTGCGTACGTTCCACAAGCGGGAGCTGCAGCAATAGCGCAGCGCTCCCGGCGTCGCATTGGTCTCATTGGTTTGGAGCCACACCAGTTCAACGTCCCAACGGAAGTTGGCTTTGTCGAACAGTATGACAACCTGCAGTACAAACGGTACGACTGGCAAGGTTGGTATCAACGGATGGTCGATGTGCATAACCGCAATGTCTCTTTACGCTGCCGCATCGATGATTTGAAGCGAATAGATGGGAATGGTGTGCCGTTTGTAGACATGCAGACAGAGCGTCGGCTACGCATCCTGGCTCAGGAGCATGTTGGCATGGGCGTGCTGAAACTCGACTCAGATAAGTACGAGGATCAGGCGGACAATATGACATTTGGCGCCGTGAAGCTGTCAGAGCTCTTGGCAGACGCGCGGAAGGCACAACTCGGGGAGGAGTACTGGCCCTCCGTGGAGCTCAAGGTGCGCAAGCCGAGCGGACAAAGCAAAGCACACTACTCGCTCATCGACTACGACCGCGTTGAGAACCGCAGCAAGGAGCTCTACGAAAAGTACCGCGATGCGAAGAAGAAAAGTTTGTTTGTCACGCCGATGGATATGTGGCTCGACGTGAAGGGTATGCAGGTGCGGAAGGCCACGGAAAGCGCCGACACCGAAGGCTACACCGTTGACACGCTGCAGGACGTGCTAGGAAGTGAGGAGAGCGAGAGAGGTTTGTGATGCACGTGCAAATACATGGTGGTACCCGTGGATTCTGTGGAAGAGGAGCAATGCGTGTGGAAAGACCCCTGCGCATTGCGGTTACGGTGGTGACGCTGAGGAGAATAAAAAGAAAGGTGGAGGCGTTTGGCGAATAGCTTATCACAATTTCTACTGATGAATGCGAGGTTCGATTTGACTATTTCTGCAATGTGTGTCTAATTGTTTCTCTCTTGCACATTGTCTCCTCCTCCCTCTCTATTTCTCGCCCCTTCTTATTCCTGCCTCTTGAACTTGCGGCGCCATGACGTAGAGCCTGAAGGTGGCGCGCACGCGTGGGCATGCGATGCACAACGCGGAGGCACTCTGCAGCAGTGGACATGCCCTCTCCGCCTCCGTTGACGTGACGTCAGCGACGCTGCAGCACTTGCGGGAGCAGCAGACGATGGGTCATCTTCTTCGACTAGAAGCGTTGAATTGGGAATGGCTTGCTTTGTCGGAGAAGTGTTCAAAGTTCCGTCTGGGCTCTAAGCGTGCTGCAATTGTCGCCGCCAAGCACAGGGAGGCTGCGCTGCGGGCCACACTATTCGCGAAGAGACTCAGGGAGCTACTCAATGGTAGTGTGCACAGACACCACCAGCAGGAATGCACATTGGATAACTTTTCCTATTCCTCAGCGAGCGCCATTCGTGTAGTATCTTCACTAACGGAGCTGCATTCTGCTGATGCACAGGTGGTGGAGAAACTGCTTGGCCACACGCTTGCTGTTATTGACAGCAGCCACACCAAAAACAACAATCATTTCAGCTACACGACTCTGCACGCAGCCCTGGCACACTGGCTGCAGTCCCACTACCTCGCACGGTACACCACGCAGTACCTCCCATTGGCTTCAGGCCTTGCTACAACGCATTTGTCTCTCTCACTTGAAGAGCAATGCAAGGTAGAAAAGCGGCTCATGGCACAAGAGGCCCAACAGCGCCAAGAAGAACGCAGGCGTGCACAAGAAGCACGACGCACACAGCTCTCCATAGCAAAGGAACGTCTAGAGAAAGCTCAGCGCAATGCTTTTGACCTACGAAAACGATTATTCATTCTGCGCGAATGGCTTACCGGGCAGCAGCGACTTCCATCCGGCAAGCTCCTTAACGCTATTATGTGCAGCGAAGTAATTTGTCGCATTCAAGCCGACGTGGCCGTTGGCGAACTAGAATTTGTGCTTCAGCTGACGGCAGACAATGGTAGAGCACTAAATAACTTTGCAGCCTAGACCCACTGCCTCTATCGAAAGCGCCTCCTACCCATCACAGGTTGCGAATACACACACAACCCATCAAAAACGACACCATAAAACACAAACACCAACGAGAATCCACTACTAACTGCTTCCATCACTTACATCCGGAACTAAACAGCTATTCTTTTCTTACACTTAAACCAACAAAAACTTCAGTCAAAATAAGGGTCCAGCAACGATGTCCACCGCCACTCTGAGCGCATACAAGGCCCAGCTCGGGCTCGCCGAGCGCCGCGCGGAGAGCGCCCGGCTTGTGGAGCGCCACCCGGGCATGGTGCCTGTCGTGTG
>NW_008826637.1:0-5907 GCF_000691245.1 Trypanosoma grayi
CAGCCGAAGAAGGGGACTCACAGGTGCTGTGTCAGAGTTTTGCTGTTGACACGTCAATGGGGTGAAGGTCGTTTTTTTCGGGGCAAAATTCGTAGTTGGCCTTTGCCTTCCTTCACATATGAGGGGCGCTGGGCCCCCGATACCATGACAAGGCGGTATCTATCAGCAGAGAATGTTTTTTTTTTGCCGATCAGTCTCTCGTGCTGATCGTGGTTCTCTCACCGGGACGAAACACCGACTGTAGGGAACAGGCGGAGTTTCCTTCGAGTTCCGTTTTTGTTGTCATGGTCTGCTTTGGTGAGTGGATTTTTTTTGCTTTTTTTGTTTTTTTTTTCTTTTGCGAGGCATTGACATTCCAGTGGCGTATGGGAAACTTGGCATAGGGAATTGGATTAGGTGGAAGAATCATTTGGTATTGTTGAAAGTCCCTTTTTTTGTTGGTGTGTTCGGTGGGGTTACGTGTTTGTTTTATATCTCTCACGCTTTCTGTATTAGTTAGTCTTTCTGGCCAATGTTTGCTTTGCGTGAGATTCTCTCACAGCTACCTTCAGATGGTGCAACTAGGTGGATCAAAGTGGAGAATGTGTCTTCGCCAATGTCGAGTGCAGATGTGACAAACCTTTTCCCTGATGCAATAGGCTGGCATTTTACATCGCATATTTTAAGAACGGATTATGTGGTGTGTTTCCCGAATGAATCTTTGGCGAGGATAGCAATGGGAAAGGTCGAGGGGCTTCTATTCTTGGGTGAAAAATTAAGGTTCTCTTATGTGGAAGAAGGTGATGAATATAAGTGTCCTGTCTCAATGAGGGTAACGGGTGCCTCCCCTCCGCTATTTTTTCTGCCTCCAGAAGTTTCCTATGATAGCCGTCTTGCTGAAGCCGATCGAATCATTTCGTCCATTTGCACAACGCACCCGTCGAATCAGAAATGGGTGGATGGTCGATGATGGACAGTTAAGTTGATACCTTGATTGCTTTCTTTTTTTTTTTTGTTTTGCTAGACTTTTTTTTTATTGGTCGTTTCTTGCTTTAGGGTTGGTGCATTTGCTTTTTTTCCCCTTGTTTTGTTGTCGGTAGTTTTTACATTATTGTTGTAATGCCATCTTGGGACCCAAGGAGCTATGTTACTGAGGCACTGTCGCGCCACATCACGACGGCTGCGCGGCAGACGAGAACATCTAGCCCTCCTTCTTATTATGAAGCTGTTGCTAACCATCTTCAATCCCATGAGGACTCGGAGTCAATAAAAACCTCGCTGGAAGAGCAGTCGGAGCGGAATGCGGATACTGTTGTCACCGTTTTTGGAAAGCCACTCTTGGTTGTTTTCAACCCTCGGGACATGAGAGGTGTCTGCAATGTAAGGTGTGGTGTTGAAGAAGTCATAGACAATGCGGTCAAGGTCGTGGAGAAAATTAGGTCAGAAGTCTCACGACATAATAAGAATGGCGGAGAAGCCGTAGTTTCACAGGAACTCTTCTCAATTCTAACCCGTGTTCGGGATGTGAGCTTGTTGGTGAATAACTTTTTGGATCCCACTTCTGAAGAGGAATGCGCATCTGCGGCAACACGTTGGTACTCAGACATGGGGAAAGAACTAGTGCTTACTGAGAATTTTGGAGTGCAGTGGCCAAAAAAACTGGATCTGTACCTCGATAGCTACATGGAGGCCTGGTTTGTGGATCAAATTACAACTGGTTTGAGTGAACTGAAAGAATTGTTGGGGGGACTAGTGACCTATGAAGGGTATTCCAGAGTGTTTGGCGTTCCACGAGAAAGTGAAATGTGGAAGGCTGGTGTATGTGGAGTGGGTGTAGACTGCGAGAAAAGATACCTTGGATCTGTGGATTTGGATGATGAGCGTCCTGCTGTCTCAACTTACTCTGTGCCAGATTGTAGTTCCGATCCCTTTGGAATGCAATGTGCTACTGCAATCTGTCAATCAGTGGTTGTGGCACATTCTCTTGCTAGCATTCTTGCTGAATGTGCTAACAGTAAAGCCGCATTGCATTTTGTGCATGAATGGCGAAAAAGGGTCAATCCCTGCGGAAAAGAGTTACTTTTCGGGTTTTCGCTTTTTTTTGGGAGTGGTAAAACCATTTCTGATTTAACCGATACCACCGTGGGTGAAAATGATGCTGTCCGGCTTCAAATTTATGATAATCAGGCCCAAATTGCTCATGCTTACAAACAAATCGAGCGGAGGATAAGTTATGAAGAATATGCCTTGAATGCCGTGATGAGAAGTAGATCTGTTGATGGGGCTCATCTTATATGCGAAAATCGCAACGTGCAGCTGGAGAATCAAATGAAAAAGTGTTTTTCTGTACTACCTACGGCGTGTGTGGCGGCGTCATACGTGGGGTATGGTGGTGGCGTGTGCGTCTCCATCGTGAACTCAGTGGAATACTCACGAGGAGACAATAAATGTACGCTCGCTTTGGTGCAGAACTCACCGCTGTATAACTATGTGTTTGCAGCCGGATCGAAATTAACGTTGAATTTTTTGCCTTCTGATCAAGATGCGATGTATGAAAGTATAATTAGTAACTATCCTTCATGGATTAATCAAAATGGAAATGAAGCAGTTTTTTTTGAATGTCAAGGGGAACGCTGTGTTACTACCAATGCTCTCAAAATGAATTCCACACAAGCTGTTTTTGTTACTTTGGAATCGTCTTTGGTTGGTGAGCAGCTGTTTGTTCTGGGCCAACTGCTGGGCGAATACCCACATAACACGTTGTTGAGGCGCGGGAACTCATATGTTCTCCCAAAATGTATATCCTGTGAAAAAATATGTCCTTTTATTTATACGACTATTCATAAACTCTACGGCACCGTTGGTCTTGTTGGACGTGGATGCAACATGTGCAGTTTGAATCCACCCATCATTTCAATTTGTTGTCCGTCCGAATCCTGTAGTATTGTTTTGGATGAGAAAAATACTGGGCCCCAATGTGTTATTACGTTTTTCTCGCAAACTGGAGCTTCTATATTCCTTGGGAAGAGTTATGACGATTTACGAGGCAACATTCCAGTTCCAGCAAGTAGTGTTATGTCAATGCACCCTGATAACATTGCGTTTCACATCAAGGGTAGAGTTGTTCAAGCTCTTCCAGAGAGCTTTGGAGATGACGTCATATGCATGGTGGCAGTCACCAGTATCATTTCCTTCAGTGGAGATCCAGTGATACTAAGTGCTTCTACTGAAAAAAACATTCTTGATGTGGTTTGAAATGTAAAGTATAACCCCTGATTAGGTCTGTTTTTGTCATATTGTAACGGTATGGGGAATTCGGTGTCTCGGTACTTTTCTAATATCATGTTTACCTTTTTTTATTTTTACTATTTTCGTTCTTACTTTCCTTCATATTGTGTCCTTTTTGTTTTTTTTTGTTTTCTTAATATTATATTTGCTGTTTCTGTGTTTCTTTGTTTATTCTGGTTTTATTCTGTACAAAGTAAGAAATGACAGTAGAATATCTAAGTTCAGCAGATACACAGCGTCTGCTTGAGATTCTTAGCGATGGGAAGGCTAAGTTTTCTATGGTTGAGAAGACTTTTAAAGAGTCCTTTTCAAAAGAATCCCACTTCAATGTCACCAGGGCAATTCAGAGGATGGTCCAAGGAATGATTGCGTCATCAGAAGGTATCGGTTTATTGAGCTCATTCTTCATCTTGGACATAATGTGCAAGATGGATTGTGAGACTGCCATGTCTGTATTCTACAGTACACTGTTAGAACTAGAACAGGCAATGCGGCAGGATGTTTGCTTCACAGAGAAGATTAAGTACGCCTCCAAGGAAGCAAAGGAAGGGAAAAAAGCCTTTGAAACTAGCAATACGGAGAGATACCGCCTCCACTGTGCAGCGAAAGGGTTTGCCTTCCGGTTACTTGCCAACAAGGTGGGCCCAGATGAAACACCGCTTGCCGTGCTTAACGATAAGCAAGAACAGATCGATGCTGCACTGAATGCATGGGAGAGCAACAGTATACAACTGAAAGAGTCCATTTCTAATGTTTCCCATTGTTGGGCTTTGGATGTTGAAAGAAATGCATGCGAAACACTCTCTAAGATCTCAGCAGCCCTTGATTCTGAGGCTCGTGCCGCTTTGGTCTTGCAAATCGTGTGCCCTCAGCTTCCTTCATTGCCTATGACACCAGGCGAGCGTCAGTTTTTATTACCGGGGCCACCTTCGTGTGATCTGCTTATGATTGATAGTGAGCCGGCCACAGAAGAATGGAAATCTGCCAAAAAGCTGATTAACCTGGGATGCGAAGCCTCGCTGAGCAAAGAAGAGCAACAACAACTTATTCAAATGCTGTCGTCTGGTGATGTGTTTAACCGCATTGGAATAGACGTCGGATTGCTCAGTCGTATGGCTGCTCACAACCCAGATGTAAGTGCTGCGCTAATTTTAAAGCTCCCCCCTCAAGAGGGTAGTCAATGTGTTCAGCATATATTGAAAAGCTCTATTCCGCCTGAGCACGTTGAAACTGTTCTTCTACATGCATCAAGGATTTTACAACAGGTCAACGTTCGCACATATATCACCGGTAAGGTTCATCTTTTCAAGGAAAAAACTGCTCTGTCTTCTAGCGATAAAGAGGCAGTGAAGAGCTTCATCATGACTCTTCACCAACTGGTGACCAAAGCTTCAAAAGACAATAAGGACATGTACATCGCGGAAGCACTGAAGAGTGATATTAGCCAGTTGTGCGAAAGGTGTGACCTCCCAGAGGTAGCTGCAAGGTGGGAGGATTTGAAGTAATGCATTTTCGCTTATAATGAGGTAAAGAAAACCGTCTGTTACCATAGGTGAAAGGTAGAGGTCAATTTTTTTTATTGTTGTTTGTGCTTGTGTATGGTAGGTACGCTGAGTATTCACATGATACCTGTGTTTTTTTTTTTGAAGCATGCCTTTTGTTTTCTGTACGCATATATTTTTTTATCAGGATTTGGTTTTCTCTAGGGATTTCTATGGTGCACGTTAGGCGCACAGACCCCACCACGCGTACACATACCAAAGGAAGAAGGAGGAAATAAAAGGCGTCTGTTTCAATAATGTACGGTGAATTGGGGCACGTCAGCTTTGCTTTTATTACGCCCACAGTTTTACTTCCATGCAGATTAATAAGAAAGCGGCCGTCTTCTCCACAGAAGGGCCATACCCGTTCCTTGTGTGCGTCGGCGTCTTTGTCATCGTCGCGCAGCAGCGATGTGAAGGAAAAAGTGTTTGGTACAAAAGACGATGGAAAGCAAGTGCATGTCAGATTTTTCGATACTCTTCGAAAGGTGTCGAGGACGCAATGCTTTTATGTACAAGTAGGATCTACAATGGCGTACATGAATGAGATGGTACATGCTTGGCTTCCTGAAATTGGTGCTTTGGTATTCTACACAATGCATAGTGATACGCATGGACGGTTGTTTTCTGTGGTTAAAGATGTTCTCCATCCAGAGATGGAAGTTCCCAAACTGTTTTTTTGCCAGGAAGTATTTATACCGCCACGTCAGTTTGTACAGAGTTGGGGCGTTGTCAACATTGTTGTTTTACAGAGTCATGGGGATATTGTTTCTGGCTACATTCCATTAATTCTTCACCGATCTTCGATGTCCTCCAGGGAGGCGGTACATGAACAAATTCGTCGTTTGTGCTGTGCGTCACCAGCTGAAGTAGATTACATGAAGTTGCAGCCTCTCCTTAACTCTACGGTTCATACTGGTTTAGTCAATTTGACGTCCTATTTTGATACTTCTGACGGAGAATCAACAGTGCTTCCACAGATCGCTGTGGTTTACCCAGCCTTGGTGGCTGGGGATTTGGTCCGTGTTGACATGGTTGACCGAATGAAGAAGAGATTTAGCGTACAAGGTATGGTTAAGAGCAGCCGCCGGAAGGATGG
>NW_008826638.1:0-5904 GCF_000691245.1 Trypanosoma grayi
GGGGGGAATACTTGAGGACGCCGCGGAGAAATATACGGCGCACGTGAAACAAGAGGACTTTGAGAGAGTGCTGAATGCCTCATACCTCGCTTGACAAAGGACGGGGATGTAAAGCGAAAAGGAAAAAAAAAGAGAGGAAAAGAGCACACCACTGCGTGTGGGTATGTACTGGGGGTGGGTTCAGCATGACATACGCACGTAAAGCGATCATATGAGTCGACTCAATTCTTTTTGTTTATGCGATGGGACGTGAGCACAATCCAAGAAGTGAGCCGCATGGATTCCGCACGCGCCTTTCCCGTGGACATGTGCGATGCTTTCCGTTTGTGACATTTCGTTGCTCTTTTTTTCCTCTTCTTCCTTTTACTCCTTTTTTTTTTTGCACATGCTGGGCGCGAAAAGAAAAAAAGCCGTCAGGAGGTGTGGGGATGCCGTCCATCTCCTCACGCACTTTCAGCGAGGCCTTGCGACGCGCCTACCCGTGTTGCCCGCTGCTGCTGCTGGGCTCCGGGTGTGTTGTGGTGCGTGGGGCACCTGGCGCTGCTGCAGCAGGCGTAGAGAGCGGAAAGATGGGAAATGGCACAGATATGCCGCTGATCGCCCCGCTTGCTTCGTCTGTGTGCTACTGTGTCAAAGGGGAAGCACACAAATTGCTGCTGGACCTCACACAGAGACATGACTACGGCTCGCCACTCTTTTTGCTTTACCAGGACAATCAATCGCTTCCGGATTCAGGAAGCGACACCCATACACGGCAGCTGCCGTTGACAGTGGATGGTCCATATGGCGAGAAGCCAGGCGTGTCTGTGGCCCGAACGCCGAGAATCAGACTGCAACTTATGCGATGCACCCTGCGAGTGAACCTGACAGACTGCATGAAAACAAGAATCTTGCAGGAGGAGTTGCGGCGCACAGAGTCAGAGCTGTGCCTTCTATACAGACGCGCACATCCTCCTTCTGGTCCCCTTGCGGGTGAAAAGCCACCATTGACGAATGTCCTGCCAACAGACGCAGCGACACCGGTGCAGCTGTCACACCCGTTGCAGCTGGTGTGGGAAAAGACCGGGTGGTACTTTGAAGACTCTGCTGTGGCAACGGAGCAGATGAAGCGGCGGCCACTTACTTCAAGGTCTGGAGGCTACTGGAGCGCGTGGCTGAAGCCCTTCAGGGCTCCTTTCACCAGTTCGTTCATGCTGCACGTGCGGGATATCCAGGAGTTTTTCGTTGAGGAAGACGTCACACTGGTTAACGTGGAGGCCGCGCCTCGGTTCTTAGAAGAGGGTCACACTGTCCCGTTTTCACGCCGCCACTTACGTAAGGCCCTTGACTATTGGGCTTCCACTGGGGAACTCGTGGAGCCTGTAGACGCTGAGGATTCTGGTGAGGCTGCTGCACATGCCGCCGATGGCGGTGATGAAAACAGACAAAACAGGCATTTCTCGGCAAAGGATTGCTGCTGGTTCACTGTCGCCGAATTGGCAGAGCGACAGCTGAAAATTCGCCCCGGTGGAACGATCTTCCCGATGCCAGTGCGCCACGACGGTTGCGGCTTCTTTCTTCACGAGGCGCCACGGTGGTTCCTGCTGTCGTGGGCCGAGGTGCTGCGCGCGTGCCCCCTCTCACTCGCAACGGTAGCGAATATTCCGTTTGCATTGGAGTGTGGCGGGCCACTTGACATCATGGCCGCCGCCGAATGCAACGGGCCACATTGCGGAGAGTTTGTTTTCGTGCTGCACGAGACTGGTGAGTGGCACGCCTATCCCCGAAGGCACGGTATTTTCAACTTCTACCACAGAGTTCCGTACAAGTCAGAGTTTCCATTTCAATCTGAGGGCGAAGAGTCCTCGCATGCGGCGCTTCCGCTGCTCTTTGTGGACATCAATGCAGCGGTGCGGCTCATGCGCGACTGGTCGAGACACCAGGAAATCCAGCAACAGAAACCTTGTGCAGAAAGCGAAGAGGTGATAGCGCAGTACAAGCAGTTGAAAACATTTTTTGCGTCGCTTCCTTCTGCACTTTCTGCCGCCACTTTCGTTAGTGCCTTGGTGGAGCGGTGTGCCACCACCGTTAAGTGCCCGCCACCATCGACTTTTCCCATGCGTCGTGACGCAGCAGCAGTGAGTGTAGAGACATGCAGCAAGGGAATGCCAACGCTGCCCCACACACTGGAGGACAATGGTGAGCCATCCTTTACTGTAAGGAGGGAGTCGCACCGCCATTTAACCTTCTATCCTGACAACGACGAAGATATTTCAGAGGATTTCCCCGCTGTGGATCGTCGTGTGCATACCCCTGGGCAGCGCCTCTGCAGAGCATATACGCATCCACGCAACGAACAGCGCCAACGTGATCATGCGATCTCTGCACAGCACATAGACCCTACGGTCGCCCAGGGGATCATTGACGCCCGATGCAAAAGAGAAAAGGCTGAAACGATGTTAAAAGCACCAGGAGACACGATCTTTATGTCCGGAGAACATGATGACGGGCATGCTCCTGCCATCTGGGACCTTGGCATAGCTTGGCTCTCATTCTCTTACAATGTTCCTGCTGTCAATGCATTTGACACGGAAGTGATGCCGTAATGCGGCGAAAGAGGTTACAGATACTTATCATTACAGTTTTATTTCAAAAGGATTCTTCTTCTTCACATATCGCGTTGGGTAAAAGATAAGAAGTCCGCCGCTGGGGGAATTCCGCCTTGACCATCCTACTCGTTGGTTTCAATACACAAATTTTCAGATTTTCCTGCTTCCCCACAGACTTCGGAAACAAAAATTGCTTCGGATAAAAATGCTGCACTACATTGTTGATAATGTTACCGCGCTCTCTCTTCATTATGATTAGTCGTGTTAAATAAACACCAGTCGGTCCAGACTAGACATTACTAGGAACAAAAAAAAGCACATCGATTAATCACTCACTGTGTGTGCAAAAAAAAACCACTGGAGACATTAATGTGAAGCCGAGTTATTCGGCAACACGAACGACATCAAATAACGGAATAAGACAAAGAGCATATGACACGCTACGGCGTAGACCTTCTTCGCCGTCCTCTAAGCACTCTAGTTATGCTGCCGCCGGTTTGAGACGCTCCTCCAACCGCCACGCACCGTGCGGCCTGTGCACTGCGTGGTGATTTCTGGATCGGAGATCAGTAATCCTTCTTTGCCAGTCGTGACAACTGCATTCACAGATGACGACAAAAGTTGTAGTGCGCGACTGAGCAGCGCTTGGTGATGAGTAACAACAACAGGTGCGGCTGACGCTGTGCCCTGCCGATGTGACCATGCTGACTGCCCTTCTTTCTTTCTTTCTTGCCTCTTCCTCCTCAGCGCGAGGAGGCCCGTAGCCACGGTGCCCTGCCAGCTCAGTGGCGCACTGTGGGTGGTGGTTTTCCGAGATGCACCCACGCTGCCCTGTCGCTGACATGATGACCCTATCATGAACGGATCCCATTATCAGAGCACTGTGCGCTGACTCCGTTTGATGACAATCCGTATACACCGCTGAAACTCCACTGTGCTCTCTCTTTCATTCTCCCACCTGCTTTTCCCATCCACACGCTGGCTGCAATGATGAGAACTTGTCTAACGACAGGCGGACCGACTACCTTGATGAGGACTCTTGAATGTGTACAAATGTTGAGCTGCCTTACCCCTCTCTCACCCACAATCGTGTGACCATTTTTTCTCCCTCTTCCCCATTCCTGCCGACACCCCCGTCTAACACCCCGTACCGTGCACTGCACTCGCGGCGGGGTGATTTCAGGAGGTGGAGATTCCGAGTTGTTTGACGATGTGCTGGGTCAAATGCAGTGTTTCTTTCTTGTTTTGTTTTGGTCCCCTTTTGGTGTGTTTTGCTGAATCTTCTCTGTTTTTTTTTTCTTGTATTCTTTCTTTAGCGTAGATTGTTCGAGCAATGCGATGGCGCGGACTGTGTTTTATGGCTTGATCCTCGCTTTTTTTGTGCTGTGCGTAGACGCTTTTTCGTTGGAACAGCAGCTGCGGGGGGATTTGGGTTCTGCTGGAGTTGGGCGGTCCGCCAACTACTGCAAGGCGTTTGACTGCGGTGTATCGGCGTCTTGCGCATCCGAGGCGGATGACGGTGCCTGTGAGTTATTGATGATGCCTGATAGCGACAACGGGATCCCAACAGGTTTTGAAGCACAATCCGGGTTGTCTCGGAGGGAGAATTTAAAACTGGTTAATCGAGCACTGAACGCACTGGCAGTGGCAGCGGCGGCGGCTCACAACGCCGGGGACGGGTCTCAAAGGGCCAAGGCGGCAGCGCGACGGGCCCAAGCTGCGATAAAAGTAGCAGAAGGGGCCAAAAACGCAATAGTGGCAGCATCCAAGCTGGTGAGGGGAGAGGCAGTGAAGGTGGCTGAAAGGGCAGCTGCGTCTGTCGCCGCGAATGTGGCAATTGCGATTGTGGCTGCGCAGAAGGCCAACGAGGCGTTTAAGTTGGCGGAGGAAGAGGCACGGTATAGTATGGGTGTGGTTGACGTTGCAGTGAAGACGATGAATGATGCGAAGAGTAATGCGATGAATGCTGAATACAAAGTTGTCAAGACCGAACGATTGGTGTTCATTGCGAAGGTCGCTGGACGGGCTGGTGCGAATGCGGCTGTGCGCGCGGAATGTGCTGTGGAAAAGGCTGAGAAGGCGAGTGCCGCTGCGATGTTGGCACAGGACCTGCTCGCTGAGGCTGCGAATGTAGTTTCTGACGAAGGGCTAAACTAGGAGCAGTGTAAAGGGTGATGCTTGCAGGCACAGCGGTATCTAGTGAGAGGATGATAAGAATGATTGGAGAAAATGCCAACGGATGTTCTTTACTGGGATGGCTGCCGAAGTTTTTGTTGCTGCTGCTTCAGCCATTTGTGTCAGTGCGCCTTGCTTGCGTTTCGAATCGAGTGCACGTCACCGTTTTGGTAGACCTGCGCCGTGGTTTTTCCTTTTCCCGGCCTGGGGCACTTGCTGCTTGAACTGCTATTTGCTTCTGTTGCTGTTTGCTTTTGTTCCTTGACAGTCACATGAAATGGGGGTTGCGGCGTGTTTTTTTTCGTGTGTTGCGCTGTGCGATCATCAGACGAAGAGGTCCTGCTATGTGTTTGCCGAGCCACGCACTGTGCCAGGTGATTCCTCCAACCACAGGGTTTTTTGTCACGCGCGCAAGACGGATGCTTACAGGCACGTATTCAAACCGTGTACTATGTTTTTTTTTTGTTTGGAATTTCCGGCTTTGCTTTCGCCCTTTTCCTGTTTTCGTTTTCGTGGGCCTGTGCGCCACGTCACTGTTGCACTGTGTGGCCAAAACGCCAGTCCGAACATTCATTTATGTGGGTTGCCGCATCCGACACAAGAGGATATTGTGGTATGCCCCGTTGCCAAAGTACGGGACTTGTACGCTACTATATCACGGCCGTGATTACTATGTTTCGCCTCTTCTTCCTTTACACACGGAGCAGCTGGGGCAGTACAACGGTGCTGTGCACGTGACGTGGGAACGCTTCTGACCAATCACGGCTCCACTCCGCAGTAGGGGTGACCTTTGTGTAAGCCGTACAGCCAGGGATGGCGACCAAAAAGGAAGCGAGCCGCCGAATGGTCAACGGACCAGGTGCTCAAAGATGCCCGTGCACACAAAAGGCCGCGTTGAGGGTGTATGATGAAAGGTAAAGGCCACGGAGAAGCGCGTCGTACCGAACGACGATGGCCTCACCCCTTATCCGTGATGCACCCGACAAGGCGTGGCTAATGAGCACGGAACAGGATTGGCCCAAGCGGAATGGAGCGCATGCTCTTCCTCGTTGTCTAAGCACTCTAGTTATGCTGCCGCCGGTTTGAGACGCTCCTCCAACCGCCACGCACCGTGCGGCCTGTGCACTGCGTGGTGATTTCT
>NW_008826639.1:0-5179 GCF_000691245.1 Trypanosoma grayi
CCTGGCACTGTGCGATTCCTTGGGCCTGGCGCCGGAAAATCCTACAAATGATGAAAGTTGCTGGCGCCAGGCTTCTTCCGGGATTGCCAAGCACGGGGCTCTGGTGCCATGAAGGGCGGGTGGCATTTCCAGGCATCGCCTTGATGCATTTACATTTCTTTGTGGGAATCGTTTGCCCGCCCATCGTCACGCTGCCTGGGGCATGTTTTGTGGAATGGCGTGTTTTTTTGGTTTATCGTTTTTGTGTTCTTTACTTTACTATGTTAATAACGATGCAATCTTGTACTTGTAGGCGCAGTGGGGCTGTTTGTCGTTTTTTTACGGCCTTGGCGGCCAAAACTAAATTGCTGGTTATTGTTTGTAAATATACGGAATGGGTTTGCGTTTTGATGGGGTACTGAGCGGACTCTAAAAGCTTCCCTCCTTCAGCGCCACCCATTTAACATGTATGCGTTCTTTGGTGGTGGTTCGTGCTTAAACAATGATGCCTGATGGCTACAAATGGCGGCTGTTTTATCGTAAAGTGCATCCGCTCCTTTGTGAAACATGTCCCGAAGGGGCCATGGTTTCGTAGACCTTCTGATTATTTTGTTTTGTTTTAAGCCAAGCTGTTAAACTCTTCTTCGCCACAATAGGCTTTTTTTCAACAACTGCAAAAGTCACCACCCAAGCTGGAATGGTTGTGCCGACGCCTTTTTGCTAGCGCTAACCTTTTTTAGTATCCTGTCCTCCGCTTCAGAGGTTCACAACAGAGGCCCCTTCTTACCCAGTCATGGTGCCGGTGGCCTCTCACGAGATTTGCTATAAACGATTGATGCGGTTCACTGTGTTTTTAATCTTCTGATTTATGACCCAGTATTGTTGTACCGTATCGGCGCCCACCTGTTGTAAAGGAAATGTTATTCTTCCTCTTGAGTGGCTGCTTTTGTGCGATGCAATCGTCAAGAATGTTTTTATCCTTCCAAAAAAAAGTTTACTTGTTTTGCTGTGTACTTGGAATGGCCCGTGGAAGCAAAGCCCGATTTTTTTGATATCACCAACATGCGTGGCGTCAACTTTGCTGACTTGTTGACCAATACGCCCCAGTGTCCTATATAGTGGGCGTTGCCTCGTGGAGCCTCGAGGGGGTCTACGTGCTTTCTCTACTGGAACAACGTTCGTGGGCCGAGATCGCGTTTCATGACTGCTGTAGCTGCATGGGCTAGTGCTCCTTTTTTTAATTAAATGCGGTGTCATTCCGTAGTCTTTGAGAATCTTTTTCATCTCTTTCTGCTAATTTTAGCAGTTGTCCCGCCTCACGTGCCCTTGATGGCGGCCCGCGCCTTTTTTGCAGCCCCCCGATTTCTGCATATCCCGCTGCTCTGTGTGGGTGGATTTTTAATGTTCTTTAGTAGCGCTCTACAATTTACAATGGGAGCTTCCTTGCCATTTGTATGTGGTATAAGGTTTCCCTTCGGTGGTGGGGCGATTTCTCCCCACCGAGTGGCCTTTGCCCATTCGAGCTGCAGGGCGAACCGGTCGTTTTCTAGAATCATAAAACCGCCGATGGGGTCCAGTCCCCACCCCTTTATTGGACAAGGCTGCTTTATTTAACTTACTTCTTCGTGTTGTTCAAAACCTGCCAAAAAAATCCAAGCAGGCGTTCGCACTGCATCCTGTAAATCTAGAAGGGTTCTTGCATATTGCATTCTATTTCATTTGTTTAGTTTGAGGCAAACTATAGTAAGAGGAACGTTTCCTTCTGTAACCACCCAATTGCTATTTTCTGTGAGTTCTCGAAACGGTACCATTACGAAAACCCGCCGTTCTCACTCTGAAT
Organism: Trypanosoma grayi; assembly: GCF_000691245.1. Taxonomy (NCBI): domain Eukaryota; phylum Euglenozoa; class Kinetoplastea; order Trypanosomatida; family Trypanosomatidae; genus Trypanosoma; species Trypanosoma grayi. The sequence goes on from NW_008826639.1 coordinate 1,820, forward strand.
GCGTCCAAATGCTTTTCGTGATGCGGTTTTCCCCCGAAGCCCACGCCACGACGCACGATTCGTGGGGTGGTGCGGAAATTATTGCAACCTCGTTTGCTGGTTTTGAAATGTGGGGGCTCTTTCAAGAACCAAAAAAGGGTTATTCCATTTCTCGTGGTGGTGTGTTGGCGCATTGTTTGAAGAACCCCCCCGCCCAGAATCCACGCACGGCGGGGTATTGTGCTAACCGCTGCCCGCTGAGGTTCCACACCTCCCATTAGAGGCCGGAGCTTTCTTACTTTCGGGCATGGGTTCCAAAGCATTCCTGACATAAAGTTTGTTGTTTGTGGGGCCGCTAATCGTTTTGTTGGCGTGAACGGAACCTATTGCAGCCGTTTGCGGCTCTTTGCGTTGTAATACCCCAAAATGACCGCAGCGGCAACGCCGCGTGCTGCTCAGAGGAGGGGCAGAATTTTTTTTAGCCTTTTGAACGGCCGAAAAACTTGGGTCTTCTTCCGCGCTGGTGTCGCCCATGGCGTCGGCTATGGTTTGGATTCTCGCTCCTGAATTTTCCCTAGCAGCCTGCAAAGCTCACAGTTGATAATAAATTCTCCTGCCCTACTGCTCATGTTTGGCAGATGTGCGTTCGGGTGGAATGGAAAAGAAGACAGACCACAAACTTATCCCGTGCCTGCTAAAGATCAAAGCCCAGTTTCATGGGTAATAGAAAAAGGCTGAGATAACCTACCGTAAACAGTCCTGGCGAAGCCCCTAAGATGTACTCCTGGGTTTTCTCAAAAATTCCTGATTTTTTTTTCTGGCCGAAGCCAATTTTCAATCAATTTATTTCTCAGATCACCAACCGGCCGCGCTCCTGCCGGAGGTGGTGCCACTGCTCTATTGCAAAGTTTTTCTCCCGGCAAAAACTATCATTCGATGTTTCGCCCAAAGTCCGTTAAGGCGAATATCGTTTCAGGTGGCATTTCAGAAGGCCTGCTGCAGAGAGTGATTGTCAGTTTCTGCTGTTTTATGCCAACCTTTTCTTCTCGCAAGCCCACGGGTGGGTTCCGGCCTTGTGCCTCTCCGCGGTTTTGGGCGGGTTGTTTCTGTTGCTGATTGGTGTAAACTTCTAACTGGCTTTCTTCATTCCGTAATTGTTTGTTTCTGTTGTTTAACAGGTTGATTTAATGTTACATTTCCATAGATTGATTGAGGGCGTTTTGTTGCATTTTTAGATTGTTGTGCCTGTTTTGTGTTCTACGCATTTTGCATTTATCTTCTGGCATCGATTAGCGTTCATCAAAAATCGACCTTTAAGTTCAAAACGTTAGACACGTCACTTCAGATGCATTTAGAGAGCTTTTTCTGTTCGCCACGGGGAAACGCAATAATGGGGTTCCGCGAATTTACAAAAAATCGCCTTACTGTTGTTCTGGCATAGGTCAATTTTACCGTTTTATATGTTCACAATGCTTTCAATCTAATTCGTCTGTACACTTAAACTTTTTCTACAGGTTAAGGAAAAGGATGTGCGGCTTTGATGTTTTACTTAGGTTTCGGTAGCCCTGAAATTTGCCATCCGTTTAAAGCCCAAATGGGTTTTCGGGCTGGAGCCGCATTGTAATAACTCGGTTTTGGTTTCCTTCTGCTTTCAGAAGTTGCATCTTGCAAGGCTCTTTGTTGGAGGAAGAAATGAAGAAAATAATAATACGATTTCCTGTTTCATATAACAATATGAAGGCTTATTTGTTTCTTTTGAATTCCCCCCCGAAACAAACAAAAAAGCGAAGGCAAGAAGCTGAAAACAGAGCCCGGCACAAAGTCCATGACGGCTGCAAAAAACTGGCCGCATGAAAGAAAAGAGGAACTGGCACCGCCAGCCGGCCCTTTAAGGGGCCGGTCGCTTTGCGGGGCGCGGGGGCCGTTTGCCGTGCTAATCCGAGGGGTTGGGGGCTGGCCAATTTTTTTTTCCCCCAACCCCGAAACGCAACTACATAGACCTTTTTTTTCAAAACTAGTGTGCTGATTGCGCTTTGTTGTTCGGGCTTGTGGGCCATTCAAACTCGACGCATAGCGACGCATAGCCGTGTATAAGGGAACCCTTTGTCTGAATAAAAGCCTCCCGTTGAATATGCCAAGAAACGGCGGATGATCAAAAGATCCCGCTGCCAAAGTTGATGAAAAATCCCCCGTGCATACAACAACGCAGCGCAATACCGCGCAAAAAAAACAGAATCACACCAGAGCACTGGCGCAAGCCCAAGCGAACCCTATACCATCGCATATGCCTTATTTTCTTTTTTTTTTGGCACGGCTGCGAAAAAGTTGGATTCCTCTGCTGGGGGAACCTTAATGTGACTATTGTGCGGTGGGGCGGAACAGCGTTTATTATTTTACCAGAAGTGTTTCTGAAGAAACTGCGCATCTTTGAGATGCCAGTGTGTCTGTTTTAAATGCAACTTGGTGGCCCCGTTTTTGGCACCGGTCAAATATTTGAGAGAACGGAAAACATCTGACCGTAGAAAGTTTGATTTGCCAGACTTGATGGAAAGCAGGCGCGTTTCGCTACAGCGTTGCGCTGGCCCCCTGCTTCAAGACTTGGCCATAGAGGCGGCGCCCCAAAAATGAAAGCCACTGCTGTACCTCAGGCGCTGGCCCTCCGGAATGCCACTAATGTATGCCATCATTCTTGAGGATTGTGCAGCTTCGGGTGGCTGTCAATTTGTTTTGGTGCGTCGGTTGTGGTGGTGTTTTTTTTAGTAGGAATAAACAAAGGTAGAATACCGCCCGTGGGCACTATTGGAACGAGAAAATTTCTAAAACAACTGACTTTATAGGGGCTGGATCTTCGAGTCACCAATGTAGATCGTCAATTGCCGGATCAGATGTAAACTAAATTAAAGGTACTTATTACAGTTGAAAGCTGTGTTAATGCCATGTTTTTAAACGAAAAATGAACTTTTCTGAACCAAGAAGCTTCACCACACGGCCTAGCGAACAATGGGGCAGGCGGTTGCACTGCCAGAAAAGATTAGCCTACACCCTACCTTTCTTCGTGAAGTAGAGAAAAGTAGAGAATTTTTCACGATTTGCATTGGTAAAAGTCTCAGTAATACGCGTAGATGGTGTCCCAACGAAGATGTCAAATAATTGCTGGTTATAAAAACGGCTAAAAGTGGGTGCTGGGAGCACCCTTAACCCGCCCCTGCGTGGGGCGGAAAGGGTTGGGTTGGGTCGCCGTTTTAAAAACTTGCACTTTGCGACGCTTTATTACATGGCATGTTTGAACTCAAGCCAGAAAAGATTATGGATTTGCATCAACTGAAAAGGCAAGACTTGGCCGTTCCTTACGCACGCCTTCCCCCCGACCCCCCCCCCCCC
>NW_008826639.1:5303-5881 GCF_000691245.1 Trypanosoma grayi
GGGGTTCGGCTTCGCTTTCGTAAAAACGTGGGCGTTCTGAACTTATATATTTCTCTTTAAAGGGCTTTTAAGTTCATAGTCTGTTAAATTCGTTTTTTCCGAGTATTAAAACATTGTTTGTCAGAGAATATACTTCCAGGGAATAATTAGTAAAAGACCGTTTGCCGCCGCGCGCGGCTAAAGAATAGGTGGGGCGAACAATTTTCAACCGCAACATTTTTGTTTCATTTTGGGGGGAAACGGTTCTTGTGGGATTCATGATAGCTTGCGATTGTTATTCTCTGGTCCATCACATTTTTACTACAATGAGACAATAACACGTCTTTGTTTCTTTCTTATTCCAATTGCAACGTGCAAAAAATTGGGTACATTTTGAAAGCCTACCCAACGCAAATCCCCCGCATCCGCGCAAAAGGCAGTATAAAGACTCTTTCAGCACTTACTTTTTCCAAATATTAAATAATCAACAAAGGAATAGTCTATACCTTACCTTCCCCTATTAGGTAAAAGGGAGAGGGAGAGAGAGTAAGCGAGACCTTTTATCTAGATCCCATTTCGAAACCCCTCGCCCCTGGTAG
>NW_008826640.1:0-251 GCF_000691245.1 Trypanosoma grayi
TCTTGAGTGCAGCTTCCTCCTCGGCCCTCTTGAGTGCAGCTTCCTCTCTGGCCTTTTTGCGCGCCTCACTTCGAGCCTTCTTTCGCGCCGCCTCTTCTTCAGCTTTCTTACGTGCAGCCTCCTCTTTGGCCTTTTTACGCGCTTCTCTCCGCTCTTTTTTACGTGCAGCTGCCTCCTCAGCCCTCTTGAGTGCAGCTTCCTCCTCAGCCTTCTTGAGTGCAGCTTCCTCCTCGGCCCTCTTGAGTGCAGCT
>NW_008826640.1:340-5868 GCF_000691245.1 Trypanosoma grayi
GTGCAGCTTCCTCCTCGGCCTTCTTGAGTGCAGCTTCCTCCTCGGCCCTCTTGAGTGCAGCTTCCTCCTCGGCCTTCTTGAGTGCAGCTTCCTCCTCGGCCCTCTTGAGCGCAGCTTCCTCCTCGGCCTTCTTGAGTGCAGCTTCCTCCTCGGCCTTCTTGAGTGCAGCTTCTTTCTCGGCCTGCTTGCGCGCAGCCTCCTCCTTAGCATTGCTGCGTGCGGCTTCTATCTCTGCCTTCCTCTGCTGGGCTTTCTTTCGTGCTGAGGTGTGTTTGGTAATCTTCCGCCCCGCCGGCTTGGCAGATGCGGGCAATGCATCAGCCACGTTCTTATTCCCACCACCGCCTTCAGGTACTTCAGAGGGCTTGGAGAGCTGGCCCTGGGTGTGGCTTCCTCGCAATGTTTCGGCGGCAACCTCTTGCTGCTCGCTTGTAGGAGCAGCGTCCCTCTCTACCTCTTCCCCTCTGCCCATGGGTGCCGTGCTGCCCGCCCCCTTCCTCAGGGAAGGCGTCATCGGAGCACAATAGTGCCGACCGCGCTTCAGCGATTTGGAAATTACAGCGGCGTGCTTCACCATCGTACCTTCCTTTGGCGCCGCACTAGAGGCTTGCACACTGCTGTCGTGGGACCCATTCCCGCCTACGTCGTGCTGTGTGGCGTCAGGAGAAACTTCGGAAAATTCGTGCGGCTCCACGCTCGCCTTTGTCGCTTGCTGAACCCCTTCGGCCTGCGCGTGGGTATTCGTTGGCGCTTGCGAGGTGCTTTCAGAGCCCAGCCCGTTTGCCACACTCTCCACGGGCGTCTTCTGACACTCATGCGAGTCTTCTTGTTTCTGATGATGGGAGTTGGCTTGCTTGGATATCGCCATGGAGCGCCGTATAGGGCGTGCGGCTTCATCGACTAACTGCTTCTCGCCTATCTCGTCGACGTTCGCACTTACCTTCTCTATGGTGACTGTCCTCACCTGATTTATAGGTTCGTCTATAGTTGTGACGGTGGGGCTGGCTTGTTGCTCCCCGTCCTGCGCCGCCGCTTGTTCAGCAGACGTCTCTTCGTTGAAGAGAAACGCGAGCTTCGGCGTCCGCTTCGGTACAACGGGCTCCTCCTCCCCTTCGAATAGAAACGCCATCTTGGGCTTCCGCTTGTTCATCAGCTTTGTCACCACCGCCCGCGTCGTTTCAGCCGGTGGCGCGGGAACAGGCTCCACGGTCTGCTGCTCCGGTGCTGTTGCGGTGTTCTCTTGCGTTGCTGCTGTTGTTGCTGCGGCTGCCGCTGGGGGAATGGGCGTCACGTGCGACATCTCCGGCGCGACGGCGTCGGGAGTCTTCACTTCCTGCGCTTGCGGCTCACGGGGGACTTCGGTCTGCTGCTGCGCCTCGGGCTTCGTCGCTTCTTCCGCTGGGGCGGCAGCGGCAGTGTGGACTACGCGGCGCTGGCGTCTGGGGGGCATACTGCGCGCCTTCAATTCGTACTCTGTGTGGCTATACGACGAAGTCTTAGATAAGCGGAAGAGAGAGGGAACATTGCATAGAAGCATCACGAAGATGCAGACGTGGCAAGGGCGAGGGACAGGAGACGAAAAACCCTACAATGCCCCCACTCGTTTTATTGCTCTGCTGTCTGCTTGGTTGTCACCCACTTTGCCAAGGTCTTCGATTCCTCGCCTCCTCGTTTGCGATGAACTTCGCCGTTTCCTGCTGCGTCTGCGGCGAACCCTCAACATTTCACAGCAGCACCTCCACACTACATCAAAGATTGCTCGTGTGACCATTCTTCTCGCCATCGTCGTATAGAAAATGCAGCATAGGACCGAATGTTTCCACATCATCGAACACACAGTCGCCGAGGTGCGAGTACACGACGACGGTGGGCCATCGCATTCATCTTGTTCAGTGCCCTCGTTCCGCTGCAGCGAGGGGGCCGGTGGGATTTTCTCCCCGGCGCCCCGCAGCTGCCAAAGGTGGGTGTGGCAGGCAGCCTGCACGTTCCACAGAGCGTCGCCCTCAACCCACACCGGCAGTCACGTAGCACCTCCCACACGGTAGGCAGTGCTCAATAAAACTGTGACATGCGTCCAATGCGCCCAGGAGCGTTTCAGCTGTCACTGCCACCAGGTGAGGGCTCCCCCGCCAGCATCTGCGCTGCGCAAGAGACTCTCTGCGAATGCAGCGCAGCTCTGCCGACCGCACACACCACCTGGCGCCTCGAGGAATAGCTCCACGCCGCTTCCCAGCAGTGTGTCCACTGCGGCCGGCTTCCCCTCCGCCGTCACCTTCTGCCGCTTGTGCATAATTACCACCACTCAGCTCACAGGCGTGCTGCACGAGAGGGAGTCCCCTGCACATGCATCACTGGAAGAGCGCAGACTACACTGAGCGAGGCCTTCCGCATCGGTGGAAGAGGAAGCTGTTAGGCAACGCCCCGACACAGCCACGCAGATTGTAGACAGGGTGGCGCATGCACGCTAGATGAATTGCCATGTGAAATGAGGTTGCTTCCGTCACTCCGTTCCCCTCCTGTGCCAAGATGCATTACTTCCAGAGTTGCACGAAGAGCATCCAGACGCATCTCGGACACAAACCCCACCACACAGCAGAAGCAGCAGCAAAACGCAAACACACACACACACCCATGCACACACAATCCCCCACAAAAACGGGGCCGTCCTCACTCACCAGTTCTTGAACACAGATGAGGTGAGCGGAGTGGATACCGGCTGCGGGAGGGGTACACGGAGAAACAAGAGGGAATCCACCTAGTCGCTGAAGAACTCCAGCGCGTCATCATCCTCAACGGCCACCTCTGTGCCACCTGCAGCGGCCGTCGCTGGGGGGCCCTGCGCACCTGACGCTGTCGGCGGCGTTACGAACGCCACTCTCCACACACCGCTGTCCTCGTCACGGTACAGCAGGTGCTGCACCGCCCCATCCATCTCAACCAGCACATCATCCAGCTGAACAGACACTCCTTCTGGCACCATTTCTCTACACAAAAAAACCAGATCGGAGTGAAGAGGAAAAGTAATTTTAAAAAAGCATAACGAGTATACACCACCCGTCTTGCTATTTCTTCAGCTATAGCTACCGCAGTAGAGATATATTATGAGGAACAGTGATATCGGATCCTCTTCAAACACAAGCCTTCTTTCTGTCACTTTATACTCCTCGCCACTACGCGAAGGAGAATAATGCAGAAAAAAGGGAAAATAACCCGTTGCTAAGTGGACGGAGCCTGTGTGCATCTCCGCCTATTGCGTAGTCGCACGGTGATACATGAAGAAAGGAACAGGCAGGAAAAATAAACGTACCTGTTGCTTGCATAAGGAAAAGTACACTTGGGAATCCCAGTAAGAACGGAAATAAATAGTTAACACAGTCAAAAAAAAAAACGAAAAGGGAATACTCACATTACCGTGCAGCATTTAGAATTCTTACACTTCTCCGTCTTTTTTTCAGGTGCCTTCTCATCGGCCTTATCCAGAGGCACTGCTGCAGCTGCCACTTCATCGGCATTCTCCACCGGGTGTCGGGCCTCCTCGGCCTTATCCAGAGGCACTGCTGCAGCTGCCGCTTCATCGGCATTCTCCACCGGGTGTCGGGCCTCCTCGGCCTTATCCAGAGGCACTGCTGCAGCTGCCGCTTCTGGTTCTTCCAGTGATACTTGGCGAGCGACATGCGGTTCCTNGGGCCTCCTCGGCCTTATCCAGAGGCACTGCTGCAGCTGCCGCTTCATCGGCATTCTCCACCGGGTGTCGGGCCTCCTCGGCCTTATCCAGAGGCACTGCTTCTGGTTCTTCCAGTGATACTTGGCGAGCGACATGCGGTTCCTGCGCCGCTGTGGCACCCTCTCGCAGAGACGCTGTGGGTGCACCATCCGCCAACTCTTTTTCCTCACGCCCTTCCATCACGTGGGCTTCTTCCCGAAGTGCATTTTGGTTTGGCTTGTATGCAGGCCCCGTGCGTGACAGACGCAGACGCTCCAACACAGCTTTTGGCATGGTGTGATGAATGGCGAGCGCAGAGTCTTGGGGATCCAAACCAGGCTTGGAGGCAGAATCGTTGGCATGTACCTGCGCCCCGCTATTGTGAGCGGGGGATGATGAATTGCTGAATCCTTCGCTTAGGTGTGCCTCCTCCGCGGGGGTAGCAGAGGCTTGTGGTCCATCGTCTTCTCCCTCCGCAGACTCATTGCGCCCCTCAGCTTCTCGAACAGCGGGGGCCGGTTCTTCTTCGATGACATCGGAGTCGGGTTGGATTTCCTCCACGCATTGAGTTTGTTCCTCTGCTTCATTATTGTAGGAGCCCATCTCTTTACTTACATAAGCGGCTAGGGCTTCCTCATCCCCCTCTTCCTCCCTTTCTTCTCCCTCATTATTTTCCGAGCCCCGCTCGTCCTCCTCTTCCTTACTCAATGTGCTCCGCTCATCTGACACATCATCGTCTGAATTTCGCGCCTCTGCTTCAGCGACACTCTCGCTATAGTCCTGCGCCCCCTCAGTGGCTTCGGTGTGCTGCCTATCCTCCGTGCCCTCAACGGCTGAGCCTTGTTCATGCACCTCGTCAGCATATGTGTGCTGCTTATTCTCAGTGTATTGTGGCTTCACATTACCTGGAAGAGCCTCCGCCATATGGTCCCTCGCACCTGCATCGTCGCGTAGCCCCTCCTCTGCGCTATCCGTATCCAGCGTCTCCCCTTTGGACACGCTTGTGTCGGTGCCGCCGTGGAGCTCGTTCGTTATGTGGGTCTTCTTGTGGGTGGCATCAGCGGCAGTCGACGTGTCGCGGTCGCTGTCCCCCGCAATTGCGGCGTTCGATGCGTCCGCCATATAGCTGGCACGTCTGTAGGGTAAACTCGGAGGACGGAGCACCGGGAATCACCTTCTCCACAGCACACACATACATACACGCACACAAAACAAAAGAGAAAGAAGAGGGAGAACAGCTGTCATTCCAAGCGAGGGGCGTACACCATCACCTCGACATCACCGTGCGGCATCCACCTCGCCAGTGAGGCTCATCTTCGTGCATGTGCGACAGGGAGATGCCCTTTGGGGGCGTGTGGGTACCCCTACACGGCCACATGGAACAAATGGCACCAGAATGACATGCACCACCGCAGGGGTGCCCATCGTTTGCGACGTCGCCCCCTCGAAAAAGAAAAAATCAAAAAACAAAAACAAAAGAAAATGTAATGCCTCTAATGATTGAGGGCATCGCTGCTGACCAAAATACCAGAATATCGATTATAAAAATATGGTGCGGCTAAACACGAACAGTCTGAGGCACAGTGAGGCGTTGAACCCCATGAAAGAAACAAGATACGTGAAAGGAAGGGGGAGCCCACCTACATCATCGCACAGCACGTTCCCTTCTTTTTTGCCTGCGCTTCCTCCGCTGCTGCTCCCTCCGCCTTTACATTCGGTTTCGCTGCTTCGCCGTCCTTCTCGGGCGCTGCAGCCCCCGTGTCCTCCTTCGGCTCCGCCTTCGTTTCCGCCGCCGCGTCGCCAGTGCCCGCCACCGTCACCAGCA
>NW_008826641.1:0-5867 GCF_000691245.1 Trypanosoma grayi
GCTGCGCGCAGCAGCAGGACCACTCCTTCCCGCCAGTACGGTTGCGGGTGACTCGCAAGCGGAGGAGGAGGATGGCGGCAGTGATGACGGTGCCGTTGTTTGCGTCGTTGTCGTCTTTTATTGCACCTATCGTTGCTACACTCTCAGTTACTGTGCTGAGTTTGCAAAAGAGCCCACTCCTGCTTTTACAGAACGGCACTCTTTTTTCACCCTTACAAGTCACTGCACCGCAAAGAAAAAAACTATATGCTGCACGCTTTGCCTTTATTCCACTACACACGCAACTCTGAAAGCCGCTCTGGGTGTTTCTTTTTCTTTTGCACCACAGCAACTCTCTCCCGTCATCATCGGTCTTTAGCTAATGCAAAATCATCTTCCGTCTCCTCACATATGCCACCAAGGCACTTCTCATTCAAGGCACACTGCACTTGACGGCACATTAATATAAGCAACAAGCGTTATGATGTTGGTGTTCGCTTCCTGCACGGAAACAACAGCCAATGAGGCGCCAGCCGCCTCCGCACTACCACGCGACGTTAAGGGAGGCAGAGGCACGAACTCTTTCCCTAGACGGAAAACTTGTGGCGATCGTATCCGTAGAAATACCTGGAGAACTCTGCAGGTCTCGCTTCTGTTGACGCCGTCGTCGTCGTTGGCGGCGTCGCTCTGACTTACTCAGACGTGGCGCTCCAGCGACGGAGGGGGTGGGAGGTGACAGCGGCTCATTCGGTGGACTAGGGGACGGATCGTGGTACCGTGCCTGCGGTGAGAGGTCGAGCGAGGATGCCAGTTCGTCATCGTCCTGGTATCGGCGCTCTTCCTCCCCCTGTAGAGAAACAAAAGCCGGAAGCCTGCGTGAGGGTGAGGGTTCCACACTCCCTCCCCGAAAACAGGAGCGGTCGCGGTGGCGGTCAGGTGCCGACAAGTGCCAGGGCCACTGAAGGAACATCTGGTGCCTCGGCGTCTGATCGATGCGCTGCGTCAGCTGCTCAATGTAGGCCCCGTCCGCTACCTCCGGGCGCACCTCCTCGAAGTGCAGCAGAATGTAGGAATCGCCCGGCAGATTGCTCTGGGCGGCGTAATCCATGTCGCGCGCACGGGCGTGGTGGGTCTCCTTGTGAATAAAGATGGTGCTGAACGCGCACCGGGCGAGCACGTGGACGGGCCGTGGCGGCTCCGGCTGCCCGGGTGGCGGCGGCACAGGCAGCTCATACTGCAGCACAGAAATAGCAAAGTCGCCGAACAGGGACACCTGCGGATTCAAAAGGAGCTGTGCGGTGGCGTGGCTCCCCTCCTCCCACGCAGTGGGATCACTGAAGAGCATGATCTTGCCCTCGCTCTCAACGCGCAGGCCCAGGTGCATCCCCTTGAGGGAGTCCATGTTGTGCAGCGACACCCGCACCAGACGCCGTCGCCGTGTGCTCGGCAACATGGGTATATCGAGGAGGAGCTGGAAGTAGTTCACGTAGCACTCCTGCGACGCCGCGTGAATCCTGCTTCGGTGGATGCCCAGCTGCCCCTCCACGAACTCAAGCGTGTAGCGCCCACCACTAGACTGACAGCCATTGAATATGTGGTAGCACGTTGCAATCATGGCGGCGTAATTCGGGTACGGAATGGAGGGGCTCTCCTCCAGGAAGACAAGCACAGCACAGTGGATGTTCTCTTCGGTGAATTCGTCACCAGCAAGTGTCCACTTCATGATGGTGAAGCAGAGCTCAATCAACAACCTGAAGTCCTCAATAGGCTGCTTGGAGTAGTCCATCAGCTCGCCAAACCGGCATGATTCCTCGAGATCCACCATGAGCGGCGAGAAGTTGAAGATCATATAGCGGTGGCTGTACGTGTCATCCAGAAAGCGGCACGTTGCACGGACATTCCTTGCAGAGCTTTTGCTGAGGCTAAGTCCCCCTTTCTTGTCAAACGAACTGCTGCCACACGGGATCTGCCATATGAACACGGGGTAGTCGAACAGCTGCTTCAAATTGACTCGCTCCGAGGAACCGAAGACATTCCACAGGGCGTTCATATTTGGCGGTGATGATGATGATGATGATGGCGTGATCACTGTAGAGCTATTGGGAACAGGGGGCTGAGTGGGCCCGATTCGTCTTGCCGGGTGCTGCGGGGTGTTGGCAGACTGTCCAACGCCGCTGCTTTCTTCGCTTGCCTTGCCTACTCTCCGCTACCGGTTCGCCAACAGAAGCAAAGGGGAGACAGAAAGGTACCCGTCCCCGTGAAGCAATACAGACACAGCTGCGAGGTGCAGCGGGGAAAGAAAACGAAACAAAAAAGCAAACAAACAAGGAGAACCATCAGCAGAACATCATCAGATGTTATGTCGTCGTCTCGATGGGAGTAGTGACCCCTTTGACCGCGCTGCGGCAGGCTGGCGCACTCCCCCAAGCGACATTTCGCTGCGCGCAGCAGCAGGACCACTCCTTCCCGCCAGTACGGTTGCGGGTGACTCGCAAGCGGAGGAGGAGGATGGCGGCAGTGATGACGTGGCCCTCGCTGCTCCCTTGACCCAAAACACCCCACGTGACGCCCCGACAAGCCAGTCACGCTCCACCGCCGTTACCATCACGAGGTACTCTCTTGTGGTAAGAAGAAGATCGTGATACACCACATAAAGCGGCATCTCTGCCCGCGCACACACCGCTGAGGAGGGGTGAATGTAACACGTCACACCTGCGTTGAGCATTGGACGATACTCGCTCCAGTTTGTGCCCGAGCGGCGTGCCGACTGCAGACAGAACCCACTTGCCACGCACTGCCGCACGCGGTCCAGGCCCTTAACACCACACGACTCGACAGGGAGTTTCAGCTGACGCAGCCGCTCCAGCAGCTGCTGCAGCACCTCAGTGGCACGCAGAAGGGTAGGGAGGTGCAGGAAATGGTCCTTCGCCCACTGCCGCGACTTGCCATTGTCGAGGAAGTGCGACATCACGTGTAGCAACGTAAGGTGGTCGGACTCGTTGGCGTAGAAGCGACCGTGGTACTGCCGCGCCGTCTCCTCGCGTCCCTGAGGCAGTTCAAAGAGTCCCTTTGGGTCGGCAGAGATCATGGACACAATGCGTGCCGCCTCCACCGCACAGCCACTCGATGCGCTTNTGACAAGCATCTTTGCCAGCGAGGGCGCGAGAGGGAACTCCAACGCGAGTCTGCCGTCATCTGTAATGGCGCCGTTGTCATCCAACAGTCCAAGTACCCACAGATGCCACATACTGCGCCGTATGTTCGCCGCTGGTGGAGGGTCGATGAAGTCAAAGTCAATGAGGCGCGACACACCAATGCTTTTCAGCAGCAACACAACGGTGTCAATGCTGCTGCGCTGTATCTCCGGCACACTGCTCACAAGCATCTCGTGTGCAAACTGCGCTTCGGTGTAGAGGCGAAAGCAGACACCCTCCGTTGTACGGCCTGCCCGCCCTTTGCGCTGGTTCGCCTGCGCCTGCGACACGGGGTATCGTTGCAGCGTATTCATGCCCAGCTTGGGCCGGAACACATTCGTCTTCATGAACCCGCAGTCCACCACATAGCGGATGCCGTCAATCGTCAGAGACGTCTCGGCGACGTTAGTTGCAACGACACACTTCCGCACACCCGGCGGAGCCGCGTCCAGCACGCTCGTGGCGCACGCATCCGCCGCCTCCGAGAGGCACGGCAGCACCAGCAGCGTNTCGAGCCACACCGGGTCGAGCTCCTGCAACCGCCGGCGTATCAGCTCGCACGTGCCGAACACGTCGTCTCGGCCCGTCATGAAGACAAGGATGTCGTGCTTGCCCTGCAACGGCATCTGCATGTGTAGCTGGCACACACGGAACACCGCCTCCGCCACGTAGTCGTCGACGGGCGTCAAGGCGTAGCGCACGTCAACGTCGTACGTCTGACCAGGGATCTCGTAGAAGGGGGCGTTGCCGAAAAAGCGCGAAAACTTCTGAATATCCATCGTCGCGGATGTCACGACGAGCTTCAGGTCCGTGCGGCGCCGCACCGCCGCGTGCAGCACGCCAAGCAGCACATCCGTGTTGACAGAGCGCTCGTGCGCCTCGTCCAGCACAATGAGGCTGTATTTGCCCACGTCGGGGTCGCGCACTATCTCGCGCAGCAGCACACCATCCGTCATGAACTTCACCTCCGTCTCCGCCGTCGTGTGGTCGTCGAGGTGGATCGCGTAGCCGACGCGCGTGCCGAGCGCGCAGCCCATCTCCTCACTCACACGGCGCGCTACGCTAATCGCGGCGAGGCGCCGCGGCTGCGTACAGCCAATGATGCCACCACCCCGGGTGTAGCCGCGCTGATGCAGGTACTGCACAAGCTGCGTTGTCTTGCCGCTGCCCGTCTCACCAACGACGATAGTGATGGGATTCTCGCCGATACAGCGCAGCAGCTCCTCCTTGCAACGATGAATGGGCAACTGCCGCTGCGCCACCAATAGTGCGGCACGCCTCGCCGTGTAATCGTCAAGGTTACTGCTGTCCTCTGCCAGCCGCTGCTTTGCCTCCGCGAGGCGTTCCAGTTTCTCCTGCCGCTTCCGCAGCACATTTGCATGTTGGCGGGCCCGCTCTTCCTTTTCCTTTTCCTTCGCCTCAGCCTCATTCGCCTGCTGAATTGAGGTGGCCGAAGCAGATCCCGACTTTTCTGCTCGCAGAGAATTCTCTAGCCTCGCAGTTTCTATGCGTATTTTCCGGCGCAGCATCTCCGCCTCGTCGTCAACGTCGTTTGCATCCTCCGCAGCGCTCGGCCAGTAGCCCTCGCTGGTGCTTTTTTGCTGCTGGTGCACATCCACCTTCTGCAGATCATCCCCCTTCTTCAGCAGTCGCGTGAGGTCCGACTTACTCGTGTCCATGGCTTCCCGCATGGCGCGCTCCACCTCTTGTTGCCGCTTCACGTGCGCCAGTGCGGCGCTGCCCTTCGCGGCACACCGCGCCAGCCCGCACGTTGAGCTGACAACAGGCATGATGATGTCGGCGTTGGCCTCTTGCACGGAAACAACAGCCAGGGAGGCGTCGGCCGCCTCCGCATCATCGAGCGGCGCCGGGGCCGGCACTGCCGGGAAGTCTTTCCCCAGACGAAAAAAATGTGGCTGTAGTGCTGTGTTCACGACCAAATCCACCTCATCGTGCTGCGCCCCTTTTGTCCGTTTGAAGTCGGCGCCGACGTCGTCGCGATGGCCTTCCTTGCCGTCATCGTCTTTGTTGTCGTCGCAGCGTTCCGCAGAGCCGCGGCGGACGTGTCGTTGGCGCAAGCGCTGAATGTAGTTCTCCTGCAGGTAGAATGCGCTGCCGTACGCCAGCTCAGCGTCATCGCTCCCCGTCACATGGGCCTCTGTCGCGTCCGAGGGATCGCCGGCCATCCCCCACGCCTCCCCGTCAGCCGCTTCTGCTGAAGCTGCAGCATCGACACCAACGCCATCGGCAGGGGCGTCAACGAAGGGCGGCTCACGCGGGCGGCGGTGGCGGCGCTCCTCCATTCTGACGCGTGGATGGACGTGTGTGTATGCAGAGAGAACTTCTAGGCATGCGAGCGGTGCAGCAACACCGATACCGGGAGAGAGGGAGAGGGAGAGAGAGAGAGAGAGAAATAGTGGGATAGAGACCTCAGCATATGCAGAGGAAAACACCAAGGGCCAGTACGGATGCACCACCGCAGCTGCATGGAGGAACGAACCCCGATTCATGCCCCATACCTTCCCTTCATCCACTAGTGAGAACAAATAGCCCATCGTACACAAATATACTAAAGTAAATGTGTGTCTTCCTTTTCGCCGTTGGCTCCCTCCCCCGCCCATGTGCCTTGCCGCCCTTGGGCCTCATGGAAGGGAGGCGCTCGTCATGTGGCGGTGGCTTCAAGGAGCGCGGCGG